>NC_060917.1:5962733-6069165 GCF_021234035.1 Daphnia pulicaria
ATGTAAACTTTCCATTGAATTAGATAGTTGGCCTGTTGAAGATGTAAAACATAAAATGTATTTGATGCCTCTAATTGGAACTGACCAATTTGCTGTTTTTCCAATCGAAAACTTGTAGCCTAGACATCAACTTTAATAAAAAGTTTTATTCATTTTCCCCTATTTAGTTTATATTTACGTCATAATGGCTAATAATCGCAAAAAAACAGCAAAAGACACACTCTCTAATCCGCCACCTCGAGTCGGTACAAGGAAACGTACTGCAAAAAAATTAGACGATTACGTGGATGCTTCTTTTAGCGAGTCGGAACCTCCACATTTGCATAGCATCCCACTACCACCGAATCAAAATTTATCAAAACGGGACAATCAAACCGATAGGGGAAGGCCGTCCAAGTCTTCAAAGAAGTCGAATAGAGATCATTCCGATCAGGAAATGCATCTCAGTACTGGTAAAATATGTTTTAAGTCAAATTATTATTTAATCTAATGATAATTTTTTTCTAGGCTCTAGTAGTAATGTTAACGGTCCAATTTTCCGCCAAGGTCAACAGACAAGCCAAGATACTGCACTTTGGTCATTTGCTGATCGTGCTTATTTTCCGAGCGCTGAAGAATCGTTGCCAAATCGTCCTCGGGCCATGCAAGTTACGGGAACCACTTCAGAATCTGTGATTCATCATGACCATCATTTAGATTCATCTGAGGATGAAGAAGAAATGACAGGCGATACACCAGATAACCAATTATATTTGCTCCAAACTCTTCCGTCCTACGGCGAGAATAGTGATACTATAAGTGACGTTTTTCAACAACAGCAAACCCTTCCTGGAACATCGGATAGCTTTCATGCGCTTCAAGAATCAAGAGAAAATCACGATCATGTAAACGTTCATTCCCAACAATTGCCTGTCCCGTCTGCAGTGAATCTCTCACGTCAACAATCTATTCAAAATGTTGACTCAAGAAGAGAGAATGTTCAACAACGGATTGGCTCGTCAGGTTCGAATGGCACATCTTCTGGGGCAAACTTCCGTCACCAAAGAAATCAAGAAAATTGCTATACAAGCGAGTTTGTTCAACAACATCATAATCGGTCTGGCCCGTTATCCTTGGAAAATTTCCGTCAGCAATCCAATATAAATAACGACTTAAGGAGACCGGATTTTAATAGACATTTTGGCAATTCTGGTTCAATTGATTCCCGCCAGCAATCAAAAAGTTTTGGTGTTAGAAGCGAGCCTTATGAACAACAGCATAGCCGGCCGGGGCCGTCAGTTGCAGGAGTTGATTCCAATTTTCGAAATATGCAAAATTCGCCTGGTCCATCAAATCTTCGAAGACTAGCTATAGTAAATGCAGCAGAGGAAAGTATTAGTCTTCATCCTGAGTCTGGTAAAGGAAAAAGTTTGAGATTGAATAATTCACAATCTCAAAGTCAATTGCAATCGCCATCAAGCAGCGACAGAAATGGAAATCAGTCATCCCGCAAATCTATTCTGAATGAAATGCCAAATGCGGGTAAATTATTAAAGTCATTTATAAAATCATGCTTATTGCTGAGTGTATAATTTTTTAATCTTTTTTAGCATTTCAGGACTATGTGAAAAGGAATATAGAGTTTCTTAAATTTCATTTGAAAGACATTTCTGCGAAGTTGGATGATTTGCTAAACTCTCGGCCAAAACCGTGCATATGCACCATTCAAAGGATCGAAGAAAACGAGGACCAATTTCAATTACCAATGGATTCCTTTAATCACATTGAAAATATGGAAAACACATTGAGAGATAACTTCCCCCGACAGCAAATGGTATACAGATTACGAGGTGTTAATATTACTTGTTTAAACCATACAAGCTTTGTTTCTAGATTCTTACGCTGCTCCGAATTGGGGGAATGACTCTCCAAAAAACGGTGTATTCTATAATGGATAAGCTATTTACCTACGAAATAGGTACGCAATACACATGGACTGGGAAATCAACGAAAGGGGTTGAAAAGAACAAATTTGGTGACTTAAAAAATATTTTGTCTGCAATTTCCGGTAAGATAACATTTCTTTTAAAAGCTTAAGTTTTTATAACAACAGTCTCTTTGATAGGTGCCGTCCTCGCAAACAACGATATCACTGCCGACGACAAAACTGCAACCAAAATCCAGTTTCAAGTCTCAGAATGGCTGCGTCACTGCCAGCAAAATCTAAAAAAATAAATTGACATTTGGTGTGATGGCGTCAATTGATTTTTACGAATAATATACTTTTTCAAAGTAAATTACCACAAAATTTTGTTGTTTTAAAATTTATTTGATTTTTATCATTTTTACATGCGAAATGAGCTCATTTGTATGAGATTTAAAGGCGTTCAAAGTGGGTTAATGTGTGTTATCTGGGAGGGTTTTGGTATTTCCTGTGGAGAATGTAGGAAGGACTGGGGAGGATATCAGGCGGCTGTCAGGTGACCAAAAAGCAGATTACAGGAAGAATAGCGGAAGTTTATAGGCTATACTAGGGAGAAAAGTAAGAGGTTCTTGGGAGGTCTTTGGGAACCAACTGTGCCGTGTGGGACGGAAGATTGAAAGAAATATTTTTGCCATCGTCTTGGCTCTGGTCTTCAAAAGCATGAGTAAACCTCGGGAAATAAACTCCATCGTTTTCTCCTTCCCCCAGAAGTCGGTTTGCGGCATCCGCTCTCTCGCTACGACTGAAAAAACTTTTTCCACTTAAATTTACTTGGGTCGATTCTGTTGAAGTCAACGACCGGACAAGTCGAAAAAAAGATTCGCAGCTCTGACTCCCAAAATGCCACGGCCGAAACAGATGAGGAGTTCCGTTCTCTCTTAGTCTCCTTGATATGAGGACTAAGGAGTGGGCATTTATCTCAACACACATGTACGCGTTGAGGGTGATGAAATTAATATCTAGTTTGTATCCGTTTTCTTGAAGCCAATGTCGCCAATACCGTAATGCGAGACAAGAATACCATATTCCATATATTCTGTCTAGTGGTGATAAGCTTTTATCCAAATAACTTGCTGTTATTAGTCTCATCAGCTTAAGATAGAAGCACGTTACTTCTGAACCTGATGAAATAATATACATACAACAAGATATATAGTTGACGTCAGACCATTAACAATTTTCTAACTATGATTTTATAAAAAAATTATACCTGCTACTTTGTCGCACAGAATATCAGTGACACAGGGGTCACACAGTCTTCTTACAGCATCGTAATTCATTTTGTCGTGCAAATTTAGATCACCATTTTTAAAGTGGTGTTGCCCTTTGGTAACTTCTGTTAAGAGTTGTTCAAGGTCAAACACCGAAGCAATCCCTTTACCTATTGTGAGAAATGTAGCTCGGTCTCTTTTCAGTAACCGCGTTCGAAATTTTGCGCCTATATGCGAACAATTGAAAAGAAGCTCCGTCTGCATTATAAATACTAAGAAAAATGTTCGGCGTTCGGAATTGTACCTATGTGAACTGTGTCTTGTACTGGCACTGCACTGTTTATTACATCGGCGGCGAAAAAATCCCATTGTCGTTTCAGTAGCCAACCCGTTTCGTCAGCTATTTGTTGTGCTGCATAAAGAAAAAATACTTGCCATCACATTATTTTACTTTTCTTAAAATAACTACTTATACCGTACCGCTTCTGCCTTTTTTTTGTCGTGAGAGACGGGGGGGAAGCGCACCTAAATTCAAAACTTGGCGCATCATTTTCATTTCTCTACTGTCTCCGTCTGCGGAATATGTAAGCATTCGGATTCCCAACTTATTTAGTTCGGCTTCAATATAATTAGCCCTGTGCTTAACATCGTCTGCCGTAAATCTGTTGTTTGAACAGAAAGAAGCAATCCGGATAGCCGGGATTTGCTCATCCATGGTTTGCGCCATAACAGTGATAACCACAGCTGCACGTTCATATTTTTCGAATAAATTAACAATATCCTCGGCGGTCCTGACAGAAGAAGCTAGCGAATCGGGAAATCCTGCGAATATTCAGTTTTAATGAAAAACATTCATTATACATAGAAAAGAACAGAAAATTAATACCATTGCATCGCAGCGGAAGACTAAATCCAATGACTCTGTTTGTCCTTTTATCGTATTCTCTCTGTCCGACGATGGCTGTTCCGTCTTCCGCAATGGAAACGACTGGTGGCAGTCTATGTTTCTCCAAAATTTCTTTAAGTAACGCAACATTTACTTCTCCTTCGGGTACTGATTTGTGAAACGAGGATAATTTTCTCTCAATAGTTCTGCAACTAGGAAATACTCCTTCAAAATTGGCACTCAACACTTCATAAAATTTACGACCACCCTGAATATAACTATACATGGCAAAATGTAATAGTCCAATATCCTTGTCGTAACGATATCCACCAGGTTTTTTTTTAATTTGAACGCTAGCTTGAATGTTCAAGCGTTGAAGCAATGTTCTTCTTGAGCTTGAGTCTTTTGATTGCGTTTTCTGGACAGAGTACGACTCACTACTGCTGTCCGTTACTGAAAACCTGGCTCTCATTAGAAGGCAAGTTAGAAGGTTCCGACCCGACAGTTTCTGATGAAGATGCTCCGGAGCGAAGTCTATTGGGTTGTGATTGTGAAATTTGGGCTGGATTACTTTGACCACTGGTTCCTGGGGATGCCCCATGACTTGTAGCATCATGACCGTGCTTCCTTTTGTGAAAATTATTGATGTGATTCACATAAGCAGAAAATTTCCAGCCGACATGTTTGTCACCATTTACGTTAAACGGCGCTATTTTACACGTTGAACAAGTAATTTTAGGCTGTTCGCTTTCATGATTGTCAATCGTCCATTTAATAGACGGTAAATCCCACGTATCACGAAGTTTGCTTTTTGAAATCCAATTGAATAAGTATTCCTGTAACGATTTTCCCTTTCGTCTTATCACGCGTGTAGTATTTTGTGTTTCTTCAAGTGTTCCTTCTAACGTAACGTTTGTCATATCACTTTGGCCTTCTGAAACATTTGCACGACTTACGACTCGCATCACAGAATCTATGGGAAGAACATTAGTAGGGCTAACTTCTTGTAATCCTCCATTCACAGGCATATCAGCCAAGCCATCAGCACTGTTATTTTTTTTTCTCCCTGACTCTGATGAACTGAAGGTAGACACTCTCTTTCTTTTGCGTCCTGATGACGGTAAAATGTCATAGGAAAAGTTTTCTTGACTGCGCGCTGTTATTTTTTGAGCAGTGTCAACAACATCAGCAATTAAAGCTTTTTCTCCTGGCAAAAAACTAAACTTCGAAGGAATTTTTGCAAACATTTCTCCAAAAATGCTGACTCTCTCAGCTTCGGGTAAGTCAGCAACGTAATCTATATCAGCAAGGATTGTTCTTACAAAATGTTCTAATTCAGCACAATCGGGATTTATTCGAGCCAAAGTACGAAAAGAACTATAACCGAGCTTTAATAATATGCACTTGATTTTTGGGGTAACATTTATGTCAAATTCTGTATGCAGAATAGAAAAAACACAGTTTTCCCCCATTTTCGTCACTCTTGGCACTAGATCGAAGATACAGGTGTTCAGAACCGCACGACAAAGTAGTCTACATTCAACTGAAACAAACCAAATATGCGAAAATTCTACTTTTTTTCCGAAAAGATTCATTTTTTTCACTTTTTTCACTTTTTTTTCACTTTTTTACCTCTTACTTCTCAAAGTGACGAAAAATAAATTTTTTGTCGCCACTTCCCCTTTTTTTTTCATTTGGACTATATCATATTGGGGCGTTTCAAGCATCTTTTTCTTCTCTTTTATTTGTAGAACTGATTCCCGCGCATCAAATTTTTTCATTTTCTAGTCCTTTTTTGAGTGTCGAACCCCTCGTCTGGAACTGCCGATTGTGTCGCTATTTTCTTTTTTTCTCTTCGTTTCTTGTTTTTGGTAATTTTTAAGACTATGTACAATATATACCACAGTAATATATCGGAAAGTTTAGTGGGATGTCGATATTGAATCATCAAAACTTCAATAGATTGGGGCCGTTCACATATGACGTCACGGGCCGAGGGGGGGGAGGGGGGTTCACCTTGTATGACGAATAGTGACGAGGGGGGTAGGGGGGGTATTCACAGTGGGACGTCACAAGGCACTACACAAGCGCCACCAAGTGGGATATGTTGGCAACTTCCTAAATTTCTTTTAGTTTTTTGGATCGTTAGAGCAAAGTGATTGTCAGCACCTCGTTTGCTTGACCAATTAAGAAAATAATGAACAACATTGTGTTCTGTATTAAAAACTACAGAAAATACAGAAAATAAAGAATTTTTAGTGGCTCAAACAATTTTTAAAAAGGGAGGGGGGTATCTGACTTTGTGACGTCATATTAGAGGGGGGGTATACCTACTGTGATGAATTGTGACAAAGGGGGGAGGGGGGTGTAAAATCGTCAAAAAGTCCGTGACGTCATATGTGAACGGCCCCATTCGCGTATAGATACACAACGAAGACTTGCAAGTTGCAAACATTTCGGTATCGGTGACACTGCACTGCCCTGAATAGTAATTTTCTGTGTAGGGTAATTCTAAGACTTACTATTGTTAAATTCTAACCAAAGTATTTTGTACATTAATGCATTACCCATATTTTATATTTTCACGTCAAAAACAAAAGCAAACCATTTATACAAATTTGGCGCCTTGATTGTTTTGAGGGGTTTCTATAAACTGATCTGACATTGACAGTTAACTACTACAAGGTTTCATAACAAAGCCACTAAGAGAGCATCATAGTAAAGCATTACAAGTGCATAATGCTTACAGGGATAATCAGTTATGAATTGTCACAAAGGTCTTCTTACATGGTCCAATCAGGTAGCTGAGCGTGGAATTGTTGGTCGATCGACTTGCAAGCCTCCGTCTCCTTCTTCAGACGACGGGACCAGTCGTTGGTGGTGCAGCTCTTACCGGCTTTCAGCTGTTTTGAAAAAAAAAAAAAAAATGCATTTAATAGAGTAAAAAAAAATATAAATATAAATATTTTTGTGGCATTATAAATCTACCTTAAAGCTGGTGGCCATGAGTTCACCAGAAGAAACGGCGCAACGTTGGGGAGTCATGAATTCACCAACGATTTCTTGGTTGAAATCGCCGCACATACCGCAAGCATGACCTTGTAGATACTTGGGAGCCGATAGTTCAACGTGAGATCCCTGGACCTTGATCGACATCCAGTTCCAGTTATAGTTCCAGGACGAGCCCCAGTTCCAGTTCCAACTTCTGATCTCCATAACGAGACCGGTAGAAATCGGGTAGATAACAGCCTTAATTTCCTTGGTGCCAGGAACGCGGATCTCAACACGGCTCTCGGTTTCCCAGTCCTTGTAAGCAGATTTGGCTCCGTTGATCATAATCCAGCCGGAAGGATCGAGTTCAATAGTATCCTTTCCGTAGATGACGGTGACAATCTTTTGTCCTTCGCTACCATGTCGGGCGGTAACGACGAATTTGCTGTCTTTGCTGCAGTCAGTCAACAAGACGTGGGGGCACTCGTCAATGGTGTAGTTGTAGCTAGCTTTGTCGTAAGTGTGGACGGCATCGGGTCCAACGTAACACTTGGCATCGGAAACACCACCTGTGGTCAAGGTGGTAGCGTCACGGATGAAATTGCTACCGGCGTTCAACGGATAGAAGATGTTTGAAAAGTTATAAGTCAAAGGAGAGAAGCGAGCCCATTCGTTGTGAGAATCTTCACGTCGGACATTCCAGGCCACCAAGGTTTCAGTGGGACGGACAAAGGTCATGTTGCTGTCTCCGGTGTGAGGATCACGTTTGATGGTCCAGCTAGCGCGGTTGGCAGGGTTGGATTCTCCTTGGATGTGCTTGACGGTGAATGGGTACATTTTGTGGTTGATCCATTGACGGGCAGTGTTGATCCAGTAAGTGGCGGCAGGAGACAAGTTGTCTGCGGACTCGGCACTCAACTCGTAGTTGTTGTAAGTATGATCCATGCGGCGAGCTTCAGTGCAAGCAGGGCTTCCGTACATGAATCCGGCGGCCATATCTTTCTGACACTGTTGACCGGCAGGGCTGTACATGGCGGCCTGAGCAGCCTCTTCGTCGCGGAAGGCCTTGGCAGTGAAACGAATCTTGGATTTATCGCATTTTTCTCCGAAAGCGATCTTTTCTTCGTCTTCCAAATGCAGGACATCCTTGCTGAAGCCGTAAGTTGGAGGCTTGTTCCAATTACGGACGGCTGTGTAACAGACAGAGTAGTCGAATTCCTTAGCAGCGGGAGCATTGGAACTGTCAGAAGTGTACTTTTCGATTTGGATATCGGTGAAGTCCTTAGTGTACCAGGCATCCTTAGACATTCCAACAATGGTGTTGAATTGGATGAAAGATCCATCCTTCTGTTCAGCAACCACTCCGGCCCTGATGAGCTGAGCATTACCACTTTCCAGGTTCTTGAAGAGACGTCCAAGAACTGGGCGGAATTCAGGGCTGATGGGGCTGGAAGAGATTATTTCGGCTTCTGAAGGAGTCTTCCATTGGCTGGATCCCGATTCGTGAACCCAGGTATTTTGGCTAGACTTGGTGGCGTACTGGTATTGGAAAGTGGTCGAAACAGAGCGGGCGCGGGTACCAGATGGCTCGTAACGCAGGACGTACTTGCGAGCTTGAAGTTCCTGGGGAACGAAGCCGAGGTTGGAATAACCGTTGATGTCCCATTTTTGGAACCATTGCCACCAAGACCATTTGTCAGAATGGGTTAGCTCGGTCTTCTCAATGAGCTTGACATTAACGCCAAAACGATCACCCAGAGGGAGTTCACGCTGGATGGGTTTGTTGACGCTGACAAGATGGGTAGCATCATGTTCCAGAGTAGGCGTGGCGCTGTCGGTCCATCCGCGAGTGACAGTGTATGGCTTGACGTGGTAGTAGAGGAGATCAGTGACTTTGGAGCCAGGAATCCAGGTGACCTTAATCGTGCCCGGGGATTTGTAGCTAAAGGTCATCTCTCTGGGCGGGCGGGAATCGACGCGGACGTCAACTCCGGAAGCGATGTATTTGCCGTTGAGGGGAAGATCAACACGAATCTCGGAAGTCAGCTTCCAGCTCAATTCAGCGTTAATGTCGGACTTGATACCGCCCTTGCCGTCACCTTTCACGATGCCTTGCATGGAGACAAGGATGGGCAGAGTAGCCAAGAAGCGCATGGGCAGACCCATTTCGGTAGGGTAGCGGACGTTGTATTCAGCCAACATGCGGTATTTGTTAACGCTGACCTGGTAAGGTTGGTTTTGGTACTTCATGGCCTCGGCCATCCAAGTCGGGATGTCTTTCTCTAACTTCTCCAAGTTGATGAAACGGTTGATGGAGCCCATCAGGTTGATGTGCAAAAGTCCGGCGCGTTTGTCGGCAGGACGAGGAGTGGCGTTGAGCTCTTCCCAAATTCCCTTGACAGCTTCAAACTTCTCACGAACGCCTTCTTTGGGAGACATCATGCCGTAAAGTTTGCCGAAAATGTTTTGCCAGACTTCAGACATGTTGTAGTTCCACAAGTAAACCTGTAATGTTAATAAATCTGTGATTTAGTCTGACTATGTTTCAACTCAAAGCATTTATAATTACGCTAAGTGCTTCAGAAGAGAAGGGGCCGAGCTGATAGTAATAACGGTTAGCCAAATAGATGGGCCATTGCTCGGTAGCAACGCGATAGCTGGGAGTGTGCATCATAACGGCGATGCCTTCATCCAAATGGCTGGAACGGATATCAGCAAAAGAGTAAGGAAGGCCGAAAGGAGCGGACTTTAGCATGGGCCAGGCAACTTTAGCTTTCTTGATCCTGCAATTCGTAAAATTATGAACAATAATTAAAATATGTTATTTTTTAATCAAGAGCTTAAAAGTGGTATTACAATTGCTGCAAAAGAGGAGTAGAAGCCGGAATTCTGGTCAACGATTCGATCAGGCTGTTGGTGAAAGTGGCCATTTGTTGGCTAGGTTCGTACCAGGTCATGCTGGCGAACTTCTGCCACCAGGTTTGGGGAGCGTTTGACATCAACAGGAGACCCAAGGAAGCCATACGGACCTCAGGGCGCTCAGAAACACTGCTGGCCAAACTTGCCAAGATGGGGTGGACCTTTACGAATTTAACAAAAGTTTGCATTAAAATCCCTGGAAATATTTTTACTGGAATCAAACCTTTTCGGGAACAGTGAAAACAACTCGGTGGAGAGAAAGAATGGCGCGAACACGCTCGGCGGTGTCATCGAATTTGCCTGGAGTTCCACGGATGATGGGCAGCAGTACAGGAACGATTTCCTCGAGACCCAAAGATCCGAAGGCGGACAAGGCAACGATGCGTTCAACGGAGCTCTGACTGGACTCGAGTTCCTTGGTGAGCCAAGGTAAGAATTCATCGATGATGACGGTGTCCTTGCTGTCGCAGAAGTTGCCCATGGCGGAAATGGGGAAGCGCTTGGAGGCCGCGAAACGAGAACCACAGGCGGCGTTCATCAAATCAGCAACAGTCATCATAGTGCTGTGCAACATAGCTCTGTCGGATTGAACGGGGGCAGATTTCAACAAGTTCTGAATGACAAAATGAATGAGTGGATTAATCGGTGCAGCTTGATTGATTTTATCCAATAAAATCTTACGATCAATTCATGAAGGAGCTCGCGAGTGGGGGTCTTGGCAAAGTAGCCGATAGCGGCCAAAGCCCAGGTGGCCTTAGCTCCGGTAATCTGTTCGGTCTCAATCCATTCCTTGACTAACATGATAGCGGGGTTGCTGCCAGACTGGACGACGCAGTCAACAAACAAACCCCTGCAAATAACAATTATTGGTTAGAAGTCAATGAAACAAACATTTCTGTTCATCCTTTTCTTACATGGTGACCCAATCCATAGCTTTAACTTCTTGCCACAAGGACTTTAATTCGTCAAAAGAAAACATGGGCAGAACGCGACCAATAACGGCCAAACGTTCCAAGTTGTCCTTCTCTGAATCGGGTCTCTCTTGGAGATCCCTTGTGACAACGCGGAGGGCATCAATGATGTTCTTGCGAACGACTGAAATGGGGAATGGGCTCTTCCAGTAAGCATCCACCAGGTTGGGCTGGGCGGGGCTGTGAAATAAAAACAAATTCAATTTTCTGTCTGATAGCCATAAATGTCTAAATACAAATAGACTTACGTTCCATCTTCAGTCCATTGCTTAAAGTCACCCCAGACGTAAGAAAGGGTTTTGTATTTCTTGGGAGATGACGGAGCTGCGAACCAGGACCTGATGGCCTCCTTCTTTTCAAAGGACCATTTGGTGATGACAGAGTTGAGCAATTCATCGGTCTTGGTGGCGAAGGGCTGAACCCACACATCGCTGAAACCGTTAGCATGAACCATAAGTAGATCGGACCAGGATTTACCGCAAGCAACGTATCTGGCCATAGTTGTGCGCTGTCAATGAAAAATTGCTATTAAAAACCGAACCATTTGCGTAATATTAACCATTTTTACATGCATGAAGTCTTCGCAGTTGCCTTTGCCAAACTCGCAGCTGTGGGAAGCAGGAGTAGCCGAAGCCCAGGCGGGGTTGGTCTTGCAGCGGTTGAAGTCCTTAGTCTTGACAATTTTGTAGACGGGCTTGTCCTGGCAAACGGCGTCCCAAGAGCCCATTTTGTAGGCCTCCATTGTGTAGACCTGAGCCCAGGGCAGGCGTTCAATGTCGTAGATAGTGCTGCAGTCACCACTCAAGGAGTCCTATAAACGACATTGATTTATGCAAAATTTCTACACGATATAGTCTAAATGAGTTTAGTGAAATACCTCAGAGACGGTGAAAGTTGCGCTTTGACCTTCCCAAATACCTTCCCAGTTAACAGAAGGGCCTTCATGACGGACACCTGTGATATCCAATTGCCACTGGCTGGCGATGCTTTTCTTGATGTTGACGATCCACAAAGGCTCATCTTCACCCATTTGAATTCCAGTGATCTACAGACAAGTGAATGTTTCAATAATAATGCTTAATTCTCGATTTTTAACCAAGTTAACTAACCGATCCTTTATTGTGAGAGATCACAAAAGGAGCGCTGAGGATTTCTGGGCTGGGGATTTTGTCCTCTTCTCCATCAATCATTTCAGGACCTCCTCCACCAATCTCGAAAGCATCTCCAAGGTAGTTTCCATGGCGCCTTAAGCTATTCTCAGTCATCTGAATACGAAATTTAAGTCATAATGTCAGTTCAAGCACTACAAGAGAAAAACGTGATGTGAAAAATTACCTTAACGACGATGGTGTTCGCATCAATGTTTTGTACGATGACGCGGCTTTGCATTTCAATCACAGCATTCTGCTGAGGCTTCATTTTGTAAATGCCAACCATAGAGCGTCCAACGTAATTATACACGTACTGATTACCCGTTTCCCATCCTAAAAAAGTTTAATGTCTTGAATGAAATAGAAAATGACATAGAAAATGAATTCTTACCCCATGTCAGGCACAGAAGCGCCGCTGGATTGCATAAAATAAAACAAATTAGGACTGACTATAAAAACACTTATTCCAAACAAAACATTTAACTTACACAGGACTAGAAGAATCTTGACCATTTTCTCGTCTGCGACCAAGCTCCTTTAACAAGCAGCTCGTGATTTAATGGCGTTTAGCTGCGTCTTTTATACATTGACTCAAACGAAGCGGAACAAGATAATGCGCATTGACCCACCCACTTTTCACATTTGAAATCGAAACGTTATAAACAATCAACACACGATGGATTCAGGATGCTGATTCTGCACTGGATGTATATACAATTTGTTTAGAGTAGGAGGGTAAAGGTCAGCTCAGATTTTATTTTAACAGATGGTGTGTATATTTCTATATGTGTGGAAAGTTTCAAATGTCGTTTGTCGTTATAAGTCGAATGAATGCCCTTTCCTGTGTGTACGTGCGCGGATAATGTAAACCAACAATTTTGCGAAGTTGTCATAATTTTGTGATTGGTTTCCATTGCTCATCGAAATTTCTGTAATGTGATTCGATTCACACTGTTGTCCAGTTACAAATGTAAATAAACACTTGGCCGCTTGTTGACCTGTTATAAAGAAGCCTCTTTCATTAAGTAATGTGGATGGCTCTCGTATTTTCAAAATATTTCTGCAAATTTCACTTTCTGATTTTGTTGTACATAATGGAGAATAAAATTCTGCATTAAATATAACAGAAGTTTACACTCATATCAGTTGTCCATGCTCCATGCTGATCAAAACTGAACTAACCAGTCAACAACACTTTGGCTCAGCAACTATGGTAACTTGATAAAATCAAAGATCTTAAAAATGGATTTTAATAACAAACACATTCACCTAAACTTGAAATGTAAATAATCTCCTTGCTTGAATATTCTTTCATCACACTTGCATCAAGATCAACTTTCTTTCTCTGATAAAGTAGCCTATTCTTGGAAATGACGAAATGTATCGTTTTCGAGGTCATAAAGTAACTACACACTTCACTAAACTGCTAAAAGGAAACACCAAAGTGGATAAGAAATAAGAAATCAGCGACTTAAGCAATTATAGAACGGCTTTCAAGAATTCGGTGAATAGCTAATAACTATAACCATGTCAGTAAATGACCCCCATTTTCCTAAATCCCAGTGGTTGCAATATCACTGCACCCTTCCGTCTGTGCATTATTTAAGACATGATTATTTCAGAAATGATATTTGCCTAAAATTTAATCTCTTTAATTTTGACATTCAGATGGTAGATTTATCAACAATGTTTTCGTGTATGGCTTGTACTGATCTGTGGACCTTTAGAGCTGCTGTTCAAAGTTTAAACTCGTTCTATTTGTCGCTTGTCGGGTATTAACTAACATATTTGAATGGGAAAACTGGGCGTGTTGCCATGCGTACTAGCTGCGTAGTAACAAACTAATTTAACCTGACCATGCACAAATAATTGCTACATGCAAATGGATTAGAAGAAGAGAAACGCACTGAGTTGTTTGGTTTCTTCTTGTCCATGTCACCATGTTGCATAGGTCCACAAAATATTCATCAGTCGCAGATAATGACGTGAAGAAAGCCAACCTCGTTCCTAGTTGTGATTCCAAATAGCAAGATATAGACATATTGTAACACAGGTATACTTATGTTACTTTCGTTGTAACTTCTTTGAGAAATGTCGTCTCATTCCAGACACCGTCGCTAACTTATTTTCCCTCGGTACTTTTTTCGATTTTCTGTCGTCGAAACGCGCATGATAGAAAATTCAAGGGCGGATTGACTAATGGCTAACTTTAAAACAGAAGGTTTTTACCGCAATAGATTCTTCTCGAACATAAAAAGCCGACCACATGAACCAAAGTGTTGCTATACTAGCATGTTTGGCGCTGAAACGACTAACTAGAGAAAATACTCTGTGATATTTTTATGATGGGATACATTATTCTAATTTTGTTATCTTTAATTCCTCTTTTATTAAGATCAGTGCCGATCAAATTTCACGTTACCGGAAGCCCACTATTAGAAGAAAGACAGTTGCTGCACGGCCGCCAGTTGAGAGCTTCAGCTTTTAACGTATTTACAAATTAAAAAAAAAACTGAAAGAATTAAGATAACATTTTCTTTTGGATGTCATTTGCAGTTCATGCCATGTCTTTCCGCTACGAAAATGTCATCAGGAAATTACTCTTATTTTGGAATCTGCAATGATATTATTAAGTGGGTTTCTGAACATTTTCAAATGGAGTGAGTTAATCAGTTACAAATTCTAGAAATCCAAAACTGTGTAACCATTTCTATTGTATAACTAAAGGCTGATTTACGTGCCTGTCGACAACACGGATAGAGTCAAACTTGGCATAGTACCTGCGCTCATCAAGCAAATAGTGAAACAGGTTATATAGTGTATAAAGAAGTTTGGCTTGATTACCATTTCTGAAGAAATAATAAACCCGTTTGGTTTACAGGAAGTCGACGTTATCCCGTTCTCGTTCGTTCCCACGCCAGGTCTGTTGCTACAAATAGATTGCTCTATTCCGCTCACGGTGGAAGACTATTATTTATTACAGCCGTGGCCAAAGGAAGAGAGCCGCCTTACCGCTTGCATCAGACCCTTCTCTTTAAACGTATTAATTTTCCCTATTTCCTATTTTAACTACTTAAAAAAAGGTTATTTAACTTTATTTAAGGTTTGGATGTTATTCTTCTTTTCGGTAATCGCCATCATCGTTTTCATGGCTCTGCTGACTCATTATTACCATCAGTGGGGTACGGAAAGAAAGTCCAAGAGTTTCATGAACGATATTTACGATCACACTTTGTACACCATGACAATTATCGCCGGACAAGGTAAAAACGATAATGTTAATTCCGAAATGTTAAATCGATCCTGTTTTTCTCAAAGGGAATCACATATCTGCCAAAGCCAATATTTCACTGCGACTAGTGGCAGGTGTGTGGTGCCTGACGATGGTCGTCCTGGTAAACGCATATACTGGCACTTTAATGTCTTATTTAACTGTTCCCAAGCTGAGGCCGATAGTCAACACGCTGGAAGAATTGGCGGCCAGTAGCGAGACGAGAATGACGGTTGATTTTGAATTGGGCAAGGCTCGCATGTTTCTGGTAAATAAAAACTATTTCGTGAATACAACCAGATTGAAATAACCGGAAATTGCTTTCGACAGGAGGCCACCTCTGGCCCGAATAAAGTTATTGGCAATTCGCTTCGCAACAATCCACAGTTGTTAATCAAAGGAAACACTTTAGACGGAGTGAAAAATGTTTTACAGCGAGGCGCTACTTACTTTGCTGTGAGGCAAATCACAGCTCTCCCTTCCGTGTCGCCTACACATAAAAGCTTTTAACTTTCTCTTTCTTTTTTAAAAAAAGAATCATTTGCTCGTCAACTACTTCTTGGCGATGGACATGAAAAGCCATCAGGAATGTCGCATGACCTATTCGGATCCCATTCCGTTCGTCGAGTATTACTCACTGGGTTTACCCAAAGGCGGCCGACACAATTCCATCATCAATCACGAGTTAATATTACTTTTTCCAAAATAAACTTTGATTGATTCAACCTTTCATCGACTAGCAATTTCTCTACGCAGTTTGCAGTATTTGTGGGAAAACGGTTTAATTTCCCACTGGATGTTGCAGTACACGCCCAACGTCGACAAGTGCATGGTAGGTAAAATCAAACCCAGTGGAAAGATGACGTATTTGACTCTAACAGACCTGTCGAGCGCTTTTGCACTGCTCGGCATTGGAATTGGACTATCTGTTTTCGCGTTTGCGTTGGAAAGGATGGCGTTCACGAAATCAAATCGACGAAACAAGATCCGCCGTAAAGAGAAAATGCAATTTTACGGCCTCTGAATTCACGACGAAATGTAGTCGCTATAAAAATGGCTAGATTTATCCTAATGTAAGGCTATTCAACTAGTCCGATATCAAACGTTTAGTATTTTATAGCACTTTGTAGCCGGAAGGCATGGTATTCAATACACAACTATACTAAAAAGATCCCGGAATTCAAAGTAAAATTTTCTTAAATTCAAGCTTTACAACAAAATTAGAATTTTTAAAAATTTAATGTGATCTCAGATCTCACTCAAAACGAATTATGCAGATAAATTCTTTTAAAATAATGTCCAGCGACATTTTCTAATAAGGCACTTTGTTTTTTTAGTAAGGTTTCTCAAATTTCTCTTGCCACGGGAGAAGACTTACGCGCGGAATAGACGGAGATTCGCAACTCACGACCGGATTTCTGTGCGATAGAAATCAATGACGAATTAATCAAAGTCCAATTGACGTTCTTAAAGAAATATAGTTACATGGCGGATTCCGTTTTAAAGATTAAGGGCTGCGAGTGCAATACGTTGCTGTTGTCGCAAATAAGTCGGGCGAAACTGGTTTTGCGAATTTCGTTCAATTGTTCTACTTTCGAAAAAATTCAAAAATGACGTACCTCTCTGAAATCGATGTACATTAACAGTCATACCTTCGGAGAACGAGCCGGTCTGCTCAGCCAGATCGTAGAAGAAGCGATCACCTCGTTTCAGTCTCAAAAACTGATCGGCTACAATACACTGGAAAGTCGGGCCCATCGTGGCACCTTTCACTTTCCTCTCGGAAATGCCGGCGATGAAGAAATCAATATCGTCCACTGAATCGTAAAGTAGCTCGAATCGTTCAGCAATCTGTTACAAATAAAAAAAGTTTTAAATTAATTTTGAAATGATTTAATTTTTTAACAAATTACGTACCACGTCAGGAATAAAATTTTTCAGGTCGCTGAAATCTTTTGCAGGTTGTAGACCACATAGAGTACGGAAAGCATTGTAACCAGGAATACCTAGCCGCAAAAAAATAATCAGTTAAAATTGAATTGGATAATTGTGAAGCGCTTCTACCTCTTTCACGACCGCGTTGAATATTTAGGGATACTAAATCCAAACCGAATCCCTTGCCGGCTTCTTCAAACAAATGATTGGTAATCTAATAAAAGAAGCTTCGATGAAATTATCTGTACAGCTTTTTAATTGAATAAGAAATACCTCTTCGGTGAAATAATTGTCGAAATTCTGACTGGGCTGAGTAGCCAATCCGATAAGAAACTTTTCAAGATTTCCTGGCGTGTAAACTGTTTGCATTTTACTAAAGTGCTGACGTAAGAGTATCTGCACTTCCTTCTTCCTCCGCAGATTAGTTAGACTGAAACAAAGCATATCCGTCAAAATAGTTTTTTAATTTTATATATAGTTAAATAATTAAACCTACTCGTGTTTGCCCTGAACCATCGAGTGCCCGAAGCGAAAAGCGGCGGCCGAAAATTCGTTCAAAATGCTCGGATTTAAATGTTGGTCGTAGTCGTCACTAAAACCGCTTTGAAGTGGCAACAATCCAAGTTGCTGCATTTTGGCTCTGCCAATTACGATGGGCAGCCATTCGTTGTAGGTGATGTGCTGCATTTGAGCGATCAGAATGCGCCTGGAAACTTGGTAAAGACGCTCGTCTTCCCATTTTGGATTCAAATAGGCCAGCGCCGCCGCCAGTCTGTTGTGTTCACGCAAGAAAATCGTGTGAGTGACGGCCAAATTGGGCGTCTGATTTGGACGAGGATCGCCTAGAAATCAAAATTTAGTTGACATTAATAAATAATCATGTCCAATTATTCAGAATTAAAATATACCTGCTTTGAAGCATTTGACTTTAACTGGTACAGCTACTGCGGAAACTGGTTTCGATAAGGTGCAGTTAGTTTCCGTGTTATTGTCTGGTGGGAGCAAATCCAAGTGATGGTTCTGTTGTTGGTTCACTTTCAGGCCGCCTTTCACGAACGTCCGCAACTCGGCGGCCGCCGTATCGTCAGACCCGTAAACGTTGGATTGATCCAAAAAGTGGGTGTTGCCATTCATCTAAATGAGGATAATAAACTCGTATAAAGTGAATTTTTGTAATTCTAATCCAGTATTTCGGTTCGACTGACCTGCTCACCGTAACCCAAGCTGCAGTCACTTCTGGGTGCCGGAGTGGAGCGGACAAAGTTCATGCAAAGCTGGCCGAATTTGGAGAAAAACGGATCGTCGTTCGGGATCTTAATGGGCAGACATTGCGGATGGATTAGATCGGGGTTGGTCAATAATTTCCCGTCTTCCGTGCAGCACTGGATGGCCGCCGAGGATTCTAAATAGAATAGCAAGAAATTTAAAAATAAACCCGCTAAATAACTAAATTAATTTGTGTACATACTCGTTCGGAAGAGGTTAGTTAAGGACATGTCGCTAAACGATTCAAAATATAGAAATTAATAAGATTGCAATTTCTTTGAATTATTTTCAATTCAACTTACTGGTTGATAAACTGTCCGTATTGCATGACCCAGTGAGTTTCCGTAGCGGTGGGAGCGTCTTTATCCAAAACGACGGAAACGGACACCAATCGGGCGCTGCAATAAACCGCGATAAAAATTATTTGGCGTGACGGAACAAAAACTATAAAAAAAATTTCTTTTTACCTCGGAAGTTCGCCATTATTTTGAGCTCTTCTCGGCAGCCAAACACCTGAAAAATGGTTTGATATCTTTTACAAGGTGTCATTCATTTTTTAAACATTTTGTGGAGGGGTAGAAAATACCATCAGCGTAATCTGGGACAATGGCCCTCTGAAATGGAGTTCGGGACTGGCCCCAGAAGGTGCGCTTCAAGTTGTTACACGATCCATCCAGCTTCCGGAAGGGCGAGCGAAGGGTCCGCTCATCACAGACTGGAACGAGAGGGCAGGTTTTTGATAAAATTGTGTCCTTTAAGTAGAATTTGGATAAACCCACACTAGCCTCATCCGGAGTCAATCCGAATCTGATGGAAATAAATTTGAATTAAAAACTTTGACGTTTAGATTTTTAAATAAACTTCAAACCTTTTGGCGAGTTCTCTGGTGGTTTCTATAGCAGCCAGGGCTCCACGACTAAGATCTTGAGACTCTGTTGCCTTCTGAAAGAATTGCAAATGAGTGTAACTCGACGATCTCGGACGGACGGTGACGTTGTGAACGAGGAGATTCTTCTCCATTTCGTCCATTAATCTCAACTGGAACTGGCCAGCGTGAGCGGCTGAGTTCACAGAGTAACTGTCAATGCAAGGTCTCTCTATCTTGACGTTTTTCTTCACTAATTTGATGGCCACTCCACGACCTGTCAAACAAAATCAATTTTTAAAAAATGGAAAGCTGTTTATTGGAATTTAATTAAAATTATGCACGTACTGTTGTAGGGAAGATGAGGACAACAGATTCCCGGGTATCCATTGGACGCCAGTTTGCAAGCTGTTCCAGGAGTGGTGAGGACAACATCGTACCAAACGGCGCAATCTTTGGCCGGCTGACAATGCGACTCGTACCCAGCGATTTTCGGACAGCTGTAAGGAGATTTCTCTTCGTATTTGATGGGAATTTCAGGGTACTGATGGGCGTCTTTGGTAGGATGTAAAATCTCTTCTTTGTAAGAAGGCTTTCGGTTGCTTGGAGGGTAATAGGGGGGTTCAACATATCTGGGTAGCTCCCGGTGATGGTTCGGTTTCAATTCCGGATAGGCCGGCCAAGGGATTTCGGAATCGAAAGATGACGGTTTGAACGGATCTGATTGATGGAAGGCGTCAAATAAATGTTGAGGCTTTTGAATCTCAAAGCCGAGCCCGGAAGGATCGTATTTAACGTATCCCTCATCATAAAAAGAGCCTCTAGACGGATAACTGCGGTTGATTATTCTACCGGACGGACGTCTGATCTCACTGCTGGGCTCTAACCCTCGATGCTCTTTTTCTAGTTTCTCACTGCTGGCCACGGCATTGAATAGAAAGCCAATTGTAACAGCTGCCATCATCCACCGGGACACCATCTTCATTTCTCTAATAAATTTGTCATTATTTAAAGTAATTAAAAAAGATTGAAATTAAAAAATAACAAAAACTAACCTGATGTTTTATGGAGTTTAAACGTCAAGACTTTTTGGCAGTTTGGCACTAACGGTGTGTTCCGGCTTCTTACAACGACCAAATTGACGCTCTGTCGTGATCACGCTTCTCTTTTTGAGTACTTTTATACAGGGAGGGAGGGCCAGGTGCAATTGGCCGAAAGGGAAAAAGAGTTTCCCCCTCTCTCTACTCGCTAGACTTTTTTGAACTACTTCTTCTTTCCCGATTTTTACTTCAGGGCGTGTTGTATAGACGACAAACAAAAATCGCCGTGACACCTCGCTGTCGGTGCGGAAGCCGGAACGGAATCAATTGGCCGTGACGCTAACAAATTGTAGTCCAGCCGACGATGTATAATAAACCTGAAATATATAAAAGTCATGTTTGTCATTGCAGTTGATTTTGAATAAACAATCGATTTTGGTCGAATAAATTGTGATAAATTGCATATCATCAGTTGCCTGACCTAAAGGATATTATAATTATTTTATTATTTATTATTGTTGTTTTATATATTTGTCTCTCCCGAGCGATTGCAGCAGAGTTTCAAATTCGTCTGAGTAATGGGGAAAAGTGGGGCCCTTCCATTGATGTATGAATACATGTCGAGATAAAATATAAAGAGATGGGGTTTTCCAAGCCGCTATAAACAACTCAGATTCAGGTTGACTGTGATTTATTATTAGACAGTGTAGTAGCTACTAGTGAAATGAAAAGAAACTAAGAGAGAGAGTATACTGCTCTTACTTTAACGAAGCCTTTCAATCCGGCGAATGGGGAATCTTTAGAATATGTCAAACATGTTCTCATTTTCTCCGGCTGCTTTTTCTTTTATTTATACACATCACAGTCTTTCCCAACGAAAAGAAATGCGGGTGCAGCACAATAACACGAACGGAATTAATAATTCAATCAGACCTTATAGATTCGATCTCGGCGTAATGGGTGCTCCAAAACCAATCCAGGATCCGTTATTTCTATTTTAAGAAATTAATCAAGGCGGGGCGATCACGAGCACAGTGTTGAGGATGAAAATAAACAAACAGACAATCGAATTAACTCGATTAACAGGTTTTCCCATTTCATTTTCAAAGTTCTTTTCCAAGTTTCCCTTTTAAAATCTTTTAAAGAAAAAGAAAAAGCGAACTAATTGCTGATCGGGATATCAAGACTGCACACACAAAGAAGTGAGCAACTTTCTCCTGTTATGGCATTGACGTTTGGTGGGAGAATTCCCAGCACCGTCTTTTAAGCCCCTACCTTTAAGATTTTGATTTCTATTGTTCGCGTATTTTCCCCCTTGTTCAAATGGTTATTCAATTTTATTTTATATTTTTTTAACAGCTTTAGGCGTCTGTTTCGACAATAAAAACTATTGGCTTTATACACACATTGTTTCTTATTTTATTAACGATCCGAGTTTCATCTGAAATTTCCGTATATGAGGCAGTAACAATTTCTAGTTGCCTTTTGCTTGAAGTGTTTAAAGTTAAAATATTTTTCGAATATGATTGTTTATACCCACACGTTGAGTTGTTGGGTATTCAAAAACAGCTCAAATATGAGACTTTACTGAGTATTAATCTAAAACAAACAACCGTCAAGAGAAAACAGTCCTGGCAGTCAACCACCTAGCTCAGGAATAATTGTACTCCGTACTATGTAACGATTTAAAAATCAACGCTACCAAAAAAATTAAAAAAGGAAGAATAGATTATCATTTGTCCTACCTTTTGTGCCTGGGAAATACGGCTAGGCATCCACAATTGCTCCATCTGCTGAAAAGTTGAAGACACGACACGACACGAATGGAGGATAGAGGGGATTTAAAGAAAGAGGAAGAAGAGAGAACTCGACCGACATCGGTAGTTCCTCCAAATCAATCAGACGGGATGCTGTTTATCTAAATAACAAATGAAAAAATTGGTTACGAAACATAATTGACAGAAACAAGGAGAAGTTGAAAATGAGACTGTGCCCTAATTGTATATAAACAGAAGAATTTAAGGTTTGCATGTATGATACACAGCCTTTATGCAAGTCATGCATAATTAAAATATCTAGCAGGTCACAGGTTAACAAAAGCAATGAAAATCATTACCCAAGCGATGACATCACTGAGATTGTTGCTGTGGTGATGGGTAAATCCCAGCATAAGTGAAACTGGCATATTTTGTTGTCAAGATAGCTGGCTCAGCCTAAAATCTGAACAAAGAAAAAGGTTAAGGTGCAAACAAACTGCCATGTAGCGACAGGGGACTTAATTAATGAATAAATGCTATAGTCAGGAAACTACCATTTCACACATTTGGAACAGGTTATACTCTCTCTTCTATTAAAGCTCCCAAAATCATTCCATTTGTATTCCTAGTTTTATTACCTGCCAAACAGCATGGAGTTGAGAGCATGTGCCACGACACCAAATACATGCCAGATAGTTTACATGACGACCACATTATTGTAATTTACTGATTTTATCTGTTGCCCTATTTTTCGTGCAGCCACGTGTGAACGTGTCCAAACGAGTAATCGTTCCGTTTTCTCTGTAAACTGGAACTTCCGTCAGCTCGTCTTTTTTTTTTTTCTTAAGTGTGCAAGAAAACGACAGCAGACGACACTAATATTCTAATTAGCTTTAGATATCGATAGAAATTAATTATTTTAAAAACGATTCAAACAGTTTTCTCGAGATTATATTTTAACATCTAATAGTTCGTCACATACTATTACATTCTTGGCTTCCACGAGGGAATATAACTTTCACTTTTACTACGATCCATTCTTTTTTCTAGCGCAGTTTTGTTTTTTAATTGAATTAATCTCCGGCGTGTAGTTCATTTCTTCGACATTTGCATGCGTCGTGTGTCGAATTCTTGAAAGGATTCACGAGTCGCCGATGCTGTGTGATCTATATTTCATCCGGCTTCGATTTCCTGTCAAGTTCGATTGATATACCGCCGAGAAAAGAACGCTTTTATCTTACCACCAGCAGCAACCTCAGTCCCCCCCCCCCCCCCACTCGACGGATTTTCAAGTCTAATAAATACACACAGGACGTGCGCCAGCAGCATGTCGGGCAATCTCAGCGGAATTCTAAAAGATCCATGAATCAGCTGCAATTGCGTTCGTGTATTATTTTCTCCCAATAGGAAATATCCATCAAAATTGCCAGCTCTGTTATGAGAAAACATTTAAAAAGGAAATAACCAATCACACACAGTTATCAACTGGCCAAATAGGCTTTTATTTTTACAGAGTAGCCGAAAATGAGTACCTGTTATTAGGCTACAGAATGGAATATATTACCCAATAATTGTCTAGTATATTTTCTCTTATAGAGCTAGTTGAGTGGACAGTCTTCAGTTTCATCGGTGCCGTAGATATAAATTATATTATATGTATTATAGGCTACTACACTAGCAAGTAGTATAGTATCGATTGAGTAGGGAGTGGAGTCAAACCGAATGTCTAGTCCTGCGCACTAGTCCCGCTCTTTTGGCCGACATCCATCTCCAACATCTCTGGAGCTGCAGCTGCTCTGCAACTCGGATGTTACGTGTGTGTGCCAACCAAAATTGGAACAACTTTCTCCCAGGACCATTTCACACCCACCTCCACTTTTCAAATCAGGTATTTGAACAATTACATATTTGATCGTGTCACTTTTCATTAAATATTACATCTAAAACATCATGATTCGAATTGTTTGTTTGTTTCTAAGCCTTTATTTCATTTACAGTTATGGCGTTGGCTCGGTTGTGGTTGTGTCTGCTCATGGCCAGCTGGACCAGCATCACCACCAGCCAGGCGGCCAAGATCACCAATTTCACCATCGGTGCCGTGCTGAACGACGATCGACATGACACTCTCTTCCGCGAAGCAATTACTGTGAGTTATTATTATTATATTTTAATTATCACGTCAAATACCATTGAATTCATTATTTTTCATCAGGAATTGAATAGTGATTACACTTTACTTCCGGTCAACGCTACGTTGCACAGCGCTTCGATGCGGCTCGACCCCAATCCCATCCGCACCGCTTTGAAAATGTGAATTGTGCAGTTAAATCACATTAAATTCCTTCTAATTTGTCTAATCATTTAATTCAATCATCTGTACAGGTGCAATTACCTGATCGCCCAACAGGTGTACGCGGTGATTGTTTCCCATCCGGTCAAGGGCGACCTGTCGCCAGCCACCATTTCCTACACGGGCGGATTCTATCACATTCCCATCGTCGGAATCAGTTCCAGGGAGGCCGCCTTCTCCGACAAAGTATATCAATTAATAATGATTTAATAAATCAATCAAATATTATCTCAAAATTGTTTCTTTATTTATATTATTAGAACATTCACGTTTCATTCCTGAGGACGGTGGCGCCATACTTCCATCAGGCGGACGTGTGGGCGGCTCTGCTGCGCCACTTTCATTTCTGGCAGGTGATGGTCATCCACAGTGCGGATGTCGACGGCTATTCGCTGCTCAACCGACTGCAGACGCAATTTCAGAGCAACGACGACGACGGCGACCAGCGTGAAATCAAAATTGAATTGACCAAGGAATTCGCTCCGGCGGAATTGGAAGATTTCACCAAGGAATTGCAGGAGATGAGCGAGGGACAGTCGAGAGTTTACCTGGTCTACGCCAACGCCCAAGATGCGGCGATTATCTTCCGCGACGCCGCCAAATTCAATTTGACCGGAGCCGGACACATTTGGCTGGTGACGGAACAAGCGCTGGATGTCCCAGGTGTTCCCATCGGATCCCTAGGCCTCCAGCAGATGCACGCCGCCAACGAAGCGGCTCACATCCGCGACAGCTTGTATATAATCAACTTTAACTAAATAAAAAATTTTTAACTTCAATTAACTTTAATTTGAATTGAATTTAAAAAAGGTATCTGCTGTCATCGGCCCTGAGAGAAATGGAAGTGTCGGAACGTGACATGACGGAGCCGCCGCAGGATTGCAACAGCTCCGGGGCCATTTGGGAAACGGGTCGCATTTATTTCGAGTACATTAAGAAACAAGTTTTACTTAACGGACTGACGGGCAAAATCGCATTCGACGATAACGGCGACCGGCTTTTCTCCGAGTACGACATTGTCAATGTCGACCACCCAAATGGACGCACCAAAGTCGGCCAATACTTTTATTCAAAGGTTTAAATTTAAAATTAATTTTAATTCAATTAAAAAATATTATATTTTAAATTTTAATTCATTTAGAAAAAATTGAAATTTGAAATTTTTATTCAATTAAAAAATATTCAATTACAATTTTTAATTCAATTAAAAAATATTCAATTTAAAAAAAATTTTGATTTGATTCAAATTGAGTATAGTATCAGAGCGTTTTGAAATTGAGCGTCAACGACAGCGAAATCACATGGCCGGGCGGATTGCGCCACAAGCCGGAAGGATTTATAATTCCGACGTTCCTGAAAGTGATGACGATTGTGGAGCAGCCGTTCGTCTACGCCCGTCGAGTCAGCGACGCCAGCGGCGAATCTTGTCTGGCCGCCGACGGCGAAGTGGCCTGCCCGTGGTTCAACAACACGGCCGACTCTTCCGGCACGGATCGCTTCTACTGCTGCCGGGGCTACTGCATCGACCTGCTCAAAGAGCTGGCCCGGAAGAACAACTTCACTTACTCGCTGGCCCTGTCGCCCGACGGCCAGTTTGGCAGTCTGTCGCCCAAAAACGGGACGGGCAAAAAGGAGTGGAACGGACTGATTGGCGAATTGGTCAACGACCGGGCCGACATGATCGTCGCACCTCTGACCATCAATCCGGAACGGGCCCAAGTGATTGAATTCAGTAAACCCTTTAAATATCAAGGCATCACCATCCTGGAGAAAAAGGTTATTTTTTTAAATCAATCAAAAGTCATTTTAAAATTTGAAATGAATTAAATGAATTTGTGATGTAATAACAGCAACCGAAATCGTCGACTTTGGTGTCTTTCCTGCAACCGTTCAGAGACACTTTGTGGATCCTGGTGATGGTCTCGGTTCACGTTGTCGCCCTGGTCCTTTACCTCCTGGATCGATTTTCACCTTTCGGTATTTTTTAAAAATAATTAAAGTTTATGTCATATCAAATTTTAATTTTTAATTTTTTTTGTTGTTGCGACCAACAGGTCGATTCCGGTTGGCCAATGCGGAAAACACGGAGGAAGACGCTCTGAATTTGTCGTCGGCCATTTGGTTCGCCTGGGGGGTGCTGCTCAATTCCGGAATCGGCGAAGGAACTCCCAGGAGCTTTTCGGCCCGCGTCCTGGGCATGGTCTGGGCCGGATTCGCCATGATCATCGTGGCTTCTTACACGGCCAATTTGGCCGCTTTCCTCGTCCTGGATCGACCCAAAACCAGTCTCTCCGGAATCAACGACCCCAGGGTATATCAATTCAAATTCAATTCAATTTCATTGAATTTGAAATGGACGTCAATTGTTCTTACAGTTGAGGAATCCGATGGAGAATTTCACTTACGCCACGGTGAGGGGCTCGGCTGTCGACATGTACTTCCGCCGCCAGGTGGAATTGTCCAACATGTACCGGACCATGGAAGGAAATAATTACCCGACGGCCGAGGAAGCCATCGAGGCCGTCAAAGAAGGGTAATATACCATTCAATTCAATTTGATATCATCAAATCAAATCAAACTCAAATGTTTGTTTTATCAATAAAGGAAATTGAAGGCCTTCATATGGGACAGTTCACGACTGGAATTCGAAGCGGCCCAGGATTGCGATCTGGTGACGGCCGGAGAATTGTTTGGACGTTCCGGCTACGGCATTGGACTTCGCAAAGGTTCTCCGTGGACGGACGTCATTACTCTGTCCGTCCTGGACTTTCACGAAAGTAAATTCAAGCGGAGGAAATTCGATCAAATGTTTTTCTTCAAATGTTGTTTGATGTACCATAGGAGGATTCATGGAGGATCTTGACGAGCGCTGGATTAAATTGGGGAGCGGCCAGCAGTGCGAGCACGACGAAAAGACGCCGGCCACTTTGGGACTGAAGAACATGGCCGGCGTTTTCATTTTGGTGGCGGCCGGAATCGTCTGCGGAGTCGGATTGATTTTCATCGAGATCATGTACAAACGACACCAAATCCGTCGCCAGAGGCGCATGGAACTGGCCAGACACGTCACCGACAAATGGCGCACCATGGTCGAGGTAGCCTATACATCTCTATCAATTCCAATTCTTTTTTAAAATGAATTCAAATGAATCAAATCAAAAAATAGAAACGGAAGAATTTGCGGATGGCCCTGGAGACTCAACGATCCCGTCTCAAGTCCAACGGCAAAGTCAACGACATGGGCGGACAGATAACCAACCGACGAGTGGGCGGAGTCGGCGGCAATAAATTGGCGGCAATTTCAAATGTGGCCAGCAGCACTAGAGCCATAACTAGCAACGCCAGCAGCACTGCCGACGGGCCATTATCGACCCTGACGCCCGGCAACATGATGGAAATGCAGTACTACAATCCGTCAGCTGCGGGCGGGGCTACCGGATTGTTGCCCGTCGGCATTCCCAGCGGTGGAGGTGGTGGCGGCAATCGCCGGAGTAAATGGAGCCGAGGTTCCAGCGTCGAAGTGTCCGATCAGCAACCGGCCGTCGTCTGCGGTCGATCCGGTTTGTACGTCGATTTCACCGTTTGATGTTTTATTGGCCGTCATTTATGTTTTTTTTTTAAATGCATTTATCTAATTATATATTTGTATGCAGACGATTAGAGTTAAATATGATATGAATTACAATACGACATAATATACAAGATCGACATAATCCATTTTAATTATACCTTTTGACCTTTCATTAGAAATTGCAGTTAAGCCGATTAATAGACTTTCTCTATAAATCTTCTCATTCCCTGTTATTTGTTGGTTATATATGACGACATATTGGTGGGGGGGGGGGAATCATCAATTCAATAGAAGCTGGAAAGGTCAACTCGACGATCTGATGTCAGCATATAGTGAATTTACATAACTCCACGCGATAAGTTATTGGCTACACATGTATATGCAAACGGAATCGTCGAATTATCATGGCCGTTGTTGTATACGTACAGTCTGATGACATATGCAAATAACGCTGCTACTGCTGGTTGTTCTAATTATTCCGGCGAATTAGCGAGATGTTTCGATCGATGTTATAATGATCAAACGGCAACAGCATCACAGTATAATATATATAGAAACAGCATATTATAATTGAGAGAGAGAACAGAGCTGCTTTGGCTTCATCAGCGATACCACAGATGCAGCTGTTGTATATTTTTGGTTTGAGTTTGAGCATATGGAAAAGGAGATTACATACGTCCTACAGCAATTATTATTTACAAAGAATGTGATTCCATCCTTGCCAATTGCTGACGTTAGATGGCTTATGAATGTGCAACTTCGGCATTTCAGATGTATATATAACATCCGACCGGGTGTTGTTTGATCTCTTGCGTAAGGAACCCGTCAGCAGGAAATGAACGAATATATAATAGCCTAACGCGCTGAGAAGTGAACTGTATTCTTCTAATTTTATTTTTAAATTGATAACCTTTTGATTAATTACCAAAGGTCATCCCCAACACCTCGATATACTGGCTATCATACACAGCAGCGGTAGAATACTTACCTTAACATACTTTAGTGGGCCAGGATTACTTACAAGACGAAACTACTTACGAGCTTAACATACTTAAATAGTTTTTTCATACTTACATTTTGTAAGTAACGAGTAAGCATGTAAGTATGTGCCTCCAACATACTTACTTGAATAAAAGAAATGCCCTCTGTAAGAATCGAACACGGGTCTCCCGCATCACAGTCAGATGCTGATCCGCTGTGCCATTCTAGATTTGTTTTTTCTAATTAAATAACCGTAAATTATCAACGGGGGGGGGGGGGGGGTTAGGACTTATAGATTTTATGTCCAAACATCATATTCAATTTTCTCTCTTAAAGCGGCGAGCATGTGCCCTTATTCATTTTTTTTTCACAAAAATGATTTACAGGAAAGCTGCTTTAAACTCGATACTACCAGTTCCTTCAGTAGATATAAATAGGGCAGCAAGTTTTTCCTACAATTAATGAAAAAAAGTAGTTAGATTCCTTAAACAAGTAGTTTACATGTATTCTAGAGTTCTACCTGAACGATGGCCATATTTCTTGAATAATGCTCATGGATGGACTGAGAAACAAAGAGCAGGGCCTCGTAGGTCAGGAAATATCTTTGTCGCAACATAAGATAGCAAGCCAGCTTCCCATTCAAATTCACTAAACGCAGCACCATGAGTGAAAAGGAGGGATTCAATTTCACGATGAGCAGCAGGAACCAAATTTTGCTGGCCAAAATGTTGGGGTTGTTGTTCGTGATCAAAATCATGCCTATCTTCAGCTGATGATTGTTCAAGACCAGCCCTGACGCCATCAGTTGTGTTACTACTAGCAACAACCACATCTTCAATGGACGTGGGATCACTAGCCTCGTCGACTAACAAGTTGAATCCAGTAGTCGATATATATAGGCTAAGCTCAATCAAATTTCAAAAGTGAGCAAAAGTACAAGTACAAAGTACAAGTATCTTATTAGCTGTTTAAGTATGTATACGACGAAAATAAGTATGAAAAATAGGTATAAGTATGTTCGTCCAATATACTTACAAATTTACAATACTTACAAATAGTTGAACATACTTACAACTCCCTAAACTACTTGATATTTAAAAAAGATAGTGCTTGCAAGTATGAAAATGAGTTGTAAGTACGTTAAAAAATATTTCAAGTAGGAAATTTTCCAAATTAAGTATGAAAAAAGCCCTACTTGACAAATTCAGTACTTTTAACCTACTAACATACTGGAAATTAAGTATGCTACCGCTGCTGTGTAAAGCAAACAAAATAAGAGAATCATTTTCTATCGAAACCCCTTGATGATGCCGGAGTGTGAACTGTGAAACATCAATAAAAACTGAGAAATGAATATTATATTATAAGGCGCCAGCATTATAAAGGAGCGACCCGTTCGTGCAACTCATTAAACATACCTACCATCCGCACGCGGCAGGAAATATATCTAAATATCTTATATATATCCTACGCGCAGCACATGTGCATCTATTACAAATTCTCTGTCGAGCTGCTATTGTGTAGATATAGAACAAACAAAAATGCTGCTGGGTGTATAGCGTCAATCGAAAGCGCAGCAAACATTATTGACGTCATCAGCATCAGCAGAATACGTCTTTGTACACCATTTGCAAACGGAGAGAGGGACGAATGTACATACATACAGATCATCAAAAGACTACGTAAAAGCATATCCTATATAAAAGCAGAATCATTATAGTCCAAGTTGCATACGCGTTAGCCGGCGTTAGCCAGGTACCGCTTCAACAAATGATTCAACATTTCAAAGTAGTTCTATATATACCACGATTGAAGATCTTTTCCAGATGATCAAGAGATGTGTATAGATGTTTAATTAAATGACATGACTGCAGCATTTGTATCAATTGTTGAATTGAGCTGAATGTCGATTGTATTTATAGCTGTACACAAGCGAATGAATGCTGCGCGGGATATATACTATCTACGATGGGAGTCACGTATTTCTATCCAACGATTCGTTCGTGATGATATTGAGCATTTTTTTCCCAATTGAGCAGAGTGTTCTCTCTATGCACTTTCCCCTTTGTGTTTATAATTCTCCACATTTTCGGGATATGATAGCAGTTTGTCCCTATCTCCTTTTTCTGATGACGATGACACGACTTTGAGCCACGATTTCAAACTGATTAATCATATATTCACGACCCTGGTTTTCGTGAATTCATTTCAATAAATTGAATATCTCAAATCTTATATTTGCTCCAGCTTTTTTCTTTTATTATCTTTATATTCATCGGCGAGCTCTGCATTAGCATATCTAATGTAGACCATTTCGGCTATATAGATATAAAGCCACGAAGAAATATATATACATCTCAATAGACCTTTTTTTTAGATTATATTCTGCACGCGGACATCATCGCGCGGCGCGCGGGGGTACATATAATAATATATATAAAGGGACCACGCCCTTTTGCTGCGCACTCTGTAACCTTATCCAGAGCAGCAGCAGCGGCAGCAGCTTCAAATTGTTATATACGTGCTGGCTGTGCTGTGTGCTCTCTCTATACATATGTCGATATATCGACAAGCAGCATATATAGCGCCCGAATGTCTACAGTAGTATAAAGATATACAGCAGTGCTCAGTCTATATAGGAACGATATATATACGCGGCTATATACGTGAATGCTGTGTCGGCGGATATTGCTGCGCTGCGGCTCCACACCACTTCCCTTTCGCAACTCTGCGCGCAAACTCCCGGAATAAATAATATAATATATATCTGTGATGAAAGTAGTATATACATAAATATAAAAATGGCTGCTATCTATAATATATAAAATAAAGTAAAAGTAAAAGAAACGGCGATGAAAATGTAACAACTCTGAAAGTTGCTATGTTATGTTCTATCCTATACGCTCAGAGAAGAATAAGAAGAATAGAATAGAAGTGAATAGAAGCATCAGGGAGAGGCGCTATATAGAGTTTCAGCCGCGGGAACTCTATATAGCGCGTCTGTCCACGTTCTCATCCATATTGGATATGGTTCCCATGCCTGTGGCACAATCTCTGGGCTACACATTGTATACAACGCCCAGCGACGACGACGACGATGACGACGTCCTATAGACATTCAATCTATAAACATCCATGTAAGTATAGACGCATCACGCCGGGGACTATGTGTGTTCTCCCCCTCCAAGAAAAGAGACGATATTATTAGGCCTATATATATAAAATATATATTTCAAAAATATATAGAGAGAGGATCTCAATAAGTCTTGATGTCTGCTGCTGCAGTCTATATGTTATATATATGTATATATATAAAGATCAATCATGATTTCGCCGCTGCATAAATAATGTAGACGAATATAACCAAGAAATTTGTGCCGTCACTCTCTTTTGATGTTTGGCACAGCAGCAGACGAGAGAGAGAGCGATGCTGATTGAAAATCTTATTAATCATTTTCTTTGTAGCCCTGCTGTGACTATAGTATATACACAGAGCGCACATGCATGCAGACTTTTTAGCGACCTATTTTCTATATTGTTGTATATATATAACACACTAGATATCAGTCGAAGCAATCACAGCACAACTATAGGCCTATTATCTAAATAGCAGTGCCGACAAATAGATATGTATAGGCTATAGGCCAAGCTAATGGTGCTGCTTTCCAGCTAGGCGGCAATATATTTATAGATATAGGGCGCGGTCGATATTATGTAACATACCGAATATCAAAGATTTTCATTTCATGTTTTTATTTGAAGCGCGGGAGCGAAAAAATCAAAAATCAAAAAATATAACAGACGCGCATTTGCATAAATAGAAAAACCACAGCACTCAGCTCTAATAGATGTTATATACCCACGAGTGCGTGTATACTCGATCGAATCGAACGAGACTGGAATATATCTATATATATTTCACATCAAAGAAATACCGTCACATGTGTGCTGAGTCCTGCGTGAACAGCATATAAGGGTTGGAGAGGGTTTATCAAGAGGAAACGAGGAGGAAATCAAAAGAGGTCATATAGGTTCAGCCTTTTTATTTCCATTCGCGGTGCTGGGGTCTAAATAGCAAACTCAATTTCCTTCATCATTTCCTATTCTATCGTATATTCTATATAGAGCCAAGGTCTATAGTATAATGTATAGATATCAATTTTGAACGATATTATATCTAATATATAGTCCTATAGGCCGCTGCCTATATATAGCCTAGCTACAATCATTTGAATACAAATTAATAATAGATCCCGGCTCTAAAAAAAATATATCTAAAAGTCTCCGACGACAACGAGAAAATGAGCAGCAGCGTCTAAATACATAATAATGAAATTGCTCAGCGCGTGATGAAATATTAAAAACTGAATAAACGAGAAGTTCCTTCATCTATATTATAAATATATAAATAGCACCAGCAGCATCAGCAGCATCGTATAGGCTATAATATATTTTTAAATAGAAATAGAAATAATCGCACAAGCCCTGCCCCCTTTTGGCGGCGTGGCGATCGCTTATTGTCAACTCCCACCCGGCGCGATCGCTGCTGCTGCTGTGTGCTGAGCTCTCGGGTTGCAGCAACTGAGCAGACGCACCGCCGCCAGATAGATGAAAAGGCAAGAAATTTGTTTGTCTCTCTCTCTCTCTCGTTCTAGTATATATGTACACTGTGCCAGATATATTATTATATAAAAGCAAGCGGTGGTGGGACTTTTGAGCGCAGACGGAACGGGCCAGCCGATCCGGACGGACCTCCGCGCATTCGATCCAGCAGCACCCAACATCATTTCGATTAATTATTATTACATCATCCGGCCATCAACGACGAATTCCATTTTGTAGGCCTAACTACACACACAGCAGCAGCCATTCTCTACTAAAAGTTGAATTAGGACATCACATCATTTGAAATTGATTTTGTGTCATCGGTGTGATCATTTGTGTGACCCCGCCCGCGAAATCCAAAGAGAAAAAGTGTCAAAACTATTGGCGGGTTTTTTGAATCCCCAAAAGAAAAAAAAGAAGAAAAAAGGAAAAAAAAAATGGCGACCGGGAATGGCGGTAATGCAATCGCCGGAAGTGCGGCCGGAAGCGGTCTCAACACTAGCAGCAGCAGTAGCGGAGGTGCTGCCGGAGGACTCTTCCCGTCCATTGTGGAGTTGAACGTGGGCGGCGTCCACTACACGACGACTTTGTCGACTTTGACCAAAGATCCCGACTCGCTGCTGGGCCAAATGTTTTCGGGCCGTTGGCGTCCTGGCGGCGTCAGTCCCGCCGGACCGCCGCCGCCCGTTCTGCGGGACTCGAAGGGCAAGTACTTTATCGACCGTGACGGAGTTCTCTTCCGCTACACGCTCGACTTCCTGCGCAACCAGAAACTGACTCTGCCCGAGAACTTTCACGAGTGCGAGCGGCTCAAACAGGAGGCCGACTACTTCCAGATGGCCGAGATGAAGTCCACCCTGCTGGCCACCACCAGCGGACTCAACTCGTCCTCGGCCCGTCTATTGCCCGCCTCCTCCTCGCCCGACGCTCTCAATCCCGCCGACGATCTACTGGCCGGCGATGGAATCGTCTCCCCGACCATCGTTCCCGAATTGGCCGTCGTTCTACCGCGCTCGTCCGGCTACATCACCGTCGGCTACCGCGGGACGTTCGCCTTTGGTCGCGACGGGCTGGCCGACGTCAAGTTCCGCAAACTCTCGCGCATTTTGGTGTGCGGGCGGGTGGCCCTGTGCCGCGAAGTGTTTGGCGAGACGCTGAACGAGTCGCGGGACCCCGATCGCGGGGCCAGCGACCGCTACTCTTGCCGATTCTTCCTCAAGCACACCTTCCTCGAGCAGGCGTTCGACATGCTGCAAGAGGCCGGCTTCCATTGCGTCGCCTCCTGCGGATCGGGAACGGCCTCGGCCGGCACCGACATCAAACCCGGAATGGACTCGGAGGAGAATCGCTGGAATCATTACAATGAATTCGTTTTCGTCCGGCGTTGATTTGCTGATCGATTGATTTATGAAGATATTATATTCTATTCTCATCTCTTTTTTATTTGTTATTATTTATCAATTATATATTAGATTATTATATATTATGATTTATGCGCTGTGTGTGCTGTGAAATGTTCGCCATCACTGTTGTATGAAGAACAAATAACCAACCATCTCTTTCAACATTATTGAAAAGAAATAATGAAGAACAATAATTGAACAACTGAATTATATAATACTGAACCAAAATCCCATCAGCATCAGGTTGCGGTTGTATAAAACATGAAATAATTCAAATTCCAGTCATGAATCATCTCTAATAATATCGAATTTTTCGTCTCTCTCTCTCTCTCTCTCTCTCTCTCTCGTTAAATATTTGTTTTGTTTCATTCATTATTATTATTATTATATTATGATAAATAATCTATTATACAATAGTTGATTCTTCCCCCCTCTCCTTCCAATCAGCAGGTCAATCTCATTATTATTCAATAAATGATTTGAATTCCATCATTTCTTTACATCCTATATATTATAATTCAGTCCTCCATCAGAATATAATCGTAGTAGGATAGATTTGGACAAGGATCATCAGCGACGGTTTGAATCAACATTCCCCAGCATATATTCCATTACAAATGATGCCATTCGTTGTTTCTATAATATAGGCCTATACGTGCTGTGCTACAATTCTATCAAATTATATCTATAGGCCTATACAATTCGCGGTTATATATTTCAGATGATGTTCAAACACACACGCACACGATCCGCCCTGCTGTCATTTGCCTATTATTCCGCACATCATACAGCAGGGCGTGAAAAAAGAGAAAAAAGAAATAAAACACACATCGACAGAATTGGATTACAACAGCACAAATTTTGTTATTCCTTTCCCAAAAAACTAAATTTGAGTTATTATATAATTCTTATATTGTTTTATTATTCTCTCCCGTTTTTGAATTCATTAACCCCCTTTTCTTATACATATATATATGCTGGCTCTCCCAAAAAATCTTGATATATCCAACTAATATTATTTAGCACTTCTATAATATATATAGGATGACAAAGTGGAAAGAAACTGAATAAATAAAAGAAAAGACGATCCAAACAACATCATCAAAACAATTGCTGTGTATTTGCGTAATACTATACGTGCATGACGTTTGTAAATCTTTTACATCTACACACAGACAGACAGACAGCACTATATCTGCACCGCGTTCATTATAGATATATCTCTCTCTAATTCTCTACACAAAGACAGACAAGAACAACATAATAGGTTAGCATATGCTGTGCTGGATATACATATACTATAAATATATTTCCGATAATCGCGCTGTGTGATGTCGACATATTGCGTCTATACATTTTATCCAGCAAACATCTTTGAATTGATGTGTTTTCTTGTCTAACGTAAATACTAACTATATACACACACTATAAACAGCAGGACACACAGCACACACAGACAAAAGGGGGATAGAGAGAGATTCTCTGCTGCTGCTCTCTGGGTGGGCATCACGTGCCATATATTCGGGCGCTATACGTATAGGCACTGGGCGAACTGCTGTTTATTGATCGGGCAAGCGAATCGAAGAGGAAAAAAGGGGGAGAAAAAGACAAACAAAACTCTATAGAGTTGGAGTGAACGAGCTGTGGGCATAAACGACGACGACAAAAGACTTTTGGTGCGCAGAGAGAGAATAGCATTATTATCAGGGGCCGGGGAAATGCAATAAAGGCCAATATATATATATATGTATGCTGCTGTGTGTGTGTATAGGCAGCAATTTGTAATATCTATATAATATTTGATCCAATTACAAGTTATTATATGCATTGCAGCGATCCAGAACACGCAGGAAATGTGATTAGATTCATCCTACCGCGCTTTATAGATACATTTAATAACATTTCTTATATTTCTTGATTGCATTAGAGAAGCTGCGGTGGTTAATAGATGGTAAACGAGTGCGTTATTGCTGCTTGACTGATGGGACATTTTTAAAAGGATACAGAACAAACAGTTTCTCGTCAATTAGTTTCCTGTTGTTCTGATAACATTCAAGATTTCTACTTATTAGGCAAAGATGATGGGAAATTTTCAAAGAATATGCAAATTCTCTAGAGAGTTTATTATATAGGTTGATGGGCCTTGTGTATAGCCTACACATTAATACACTTTATATAAGATCGATAAACATGCTATATATAGGCTCTTATGAATATTATTATCAGCATGATTTCCAACGTAAATCATGTTGGCCTGTCTACATCATGATCAACGATTATGGATAATACGCTGGTCACCACAGCCGACCAGCACCAGCACACAACCCAGCGCTCACTCTAAATAAAGACAACATAATCAGCCTATAATATTCAACAGGGGATGGACGGCGACGACGGCGAGTCATATTGATCAAACGTGTCTTTTTTTCTCAACAAAGATCATCATCTATAAATGACATCATTGAACGAATAAATATATTACACAAGCTATAGGCCTACATCTATCAAAAGAGCAAAAGCAAAAGATTTTCTTCTTTTTTGTTCTCAAATTCCTTAGTGGCGCTTGTATATGTAAGACAATAGCATCACGCCAGAAACTAGTTGGCTGGAATATACACATTCTATATTATTAACAAGGATGCCCCCCAATCTCTTGATATGTTTTGAGATCTAGTCGCTATATGATGTACGCAGCCCGCCCCTTCCTTTTCATACATGTATAATATACATATGAATATAGAGCGTCAAACCACACAAATAGTAATAATAATACATCGCGAGAAACGCCCGCAAACCTTGGATGCACAAGGATCGTAGAATATATGTGCAGCTTTTGATACGCTCCCGTCACCCGCCCAAAAAGTTTTCGACAGCACACACAAGCAAAGCAGCAGCACAAAGTAAACACATCTCTTATTTATATAGCAGGCGACTGCTATATATGCTCTAAAGAGAGAGAGAGATGTGTCGTTATTTTATTGATATCAAAATCGCCAAGGTCACCAATGGCGTACAGATGGCGCTGCCTGTCACGTGGTGTGAGAGAGTAGTATTGCAACTGTCGCTAATGATTGGTTTGTTTGTCTATTAGGCTACACGTCCTTATACATGGTAGGCCTATAGAGCTAAGAGCTACTATAGCCTACACAATCAAAAGAAGAAAGAAATCGAATGGGAAAGTTTGCGCTACTGGTGCACAGTATATTCTAATCGGATAGTAGCGTGCTGATTATCCACACAATATTTCAGAGCTTTCTTCACCGTTAATTAAAAGCCATATAGCTGCTTTGTTTTGTTTGTTTTGCTGTGTTTTATAATATTATGCTGCTGCTGCTTTTGGGTTATATATCCTATATATACAGAAACTGTACCTAATGTACACCAAAGTGCGGCAGCAAGTTGACTTTCCGCTTTAATTGATGAACCCAAAGTTTTGCTGTTAGGGCTTTGTGTATATATGTAACTTTCGACACAGGCGACAATTAGCAGGTCCAGCACAACAAACACTTCATCGAGGAGAGCTTTTGGCTTGGTTGTTGTAGCTATTTCAATCCATTGATGTATCTCTGCACGTCAGAGGACACCAGCACGACGACGACATACACTTGTTGCCATAACATTTCTTCCGTTTGATTTAGAATTTATATATATTTCAGCATCGAGTCTTATTCTCTCTCTATATATTATTGGCTGCTGCTTTCTATAAATGAACAAAGGGGATACGCCTGCATATAGTACAGACCTGTAGGCCTATAGTTATTACAAGGTTGTTTCCTCGATAAATATAATAATCGACTTTTGTAATGCAGTGTTGCTATATTTCCCAGTCGGCTGTCTATATATATAATACGTGATGCTGCTCTGCTGCTGGTGTGTGCGGTTCCTCTATAGCTGCTCTGTTGTTGCCTTTTCTATTCTTATTGTATTACAGCAACAGCAGGAAGAGCAGCAGCAGAGAACTATTCTACTTCCATATAGATACAGCAGGAGAGGGGCCATATATTGCTTATATATATCTATCCGTATATTGGCGTGTGAGTCTAGTCCTATTGGACTGAGTATAGAGCTCGTGATTCACGATGTATAGGGAGTCGGGAGCGACTGAAGGCCGTAGATAACGTGCCCGAATCGATGTTGCACCAGCAGCAGCAGCAGCAGCTATATAGTGAAATAGTCTTGTGCTCACAGCTGCATGTGATGTGCAACACTGCTCCTTGTTTGTTGTTGGACCGAATTTCCTGCACATCAGAGCTGCCCATCGGCACCACCAGTAATATAGGCTACTGGAACTCTTCTTTTTCTCTCCCTCTCTATCTGGGGCGACGAATTTATTATAGTATAAGTGCAAAGGTATATATTTATATGTGTACAGGACTAATATGTGTGGAGATAAACAACAATTTATGGATAACTTGAAAAGACGTTTAGCTTAAAAAATGGAGGGGGGATATACGTTTGGATGCACACAGATCTTTGGCTGGCTGCTGATGTATATAGTTGTAGGCTATATATATAAGTTGTGTCAACACAGCCATGCATGAAGTACAAATAAAAACAGCTCTCGTTTGTACAGCAAAGAGCCAGTCATCTTTGAAAGTGTTTACCGATGCGCATGCATATGCTATAGCCAGCCAGCAGCTAGCAGCAGCTCTATTTAGAAATGTGCTGTACATGTGTGTGCTGAATAGACGTTTCACACATCACCAACGAGCTAGAAGTCCATTATACACGCTCCTGCTGCTGGCTAAATATATAATATATAGATTATAAAAGCCTCTTTTCAACATATTATACTATTTCCGTGTTTTATTAGACACATATAAAACGTTTATAGATATATAAATATACAGGCAGCCAGCAGCAGGAATTCGCAATATCATTCATGTACAGGCCTATATAGTCTACGTATATTAAAAGAGTAGGGACCATTTAATAAATCTCCAAAGTTGTGTTTCATATAAGACGACATGTATAGGATATCTATATAGGAATGCAATTATAAAATATCGACGACTGCTTATATGCACGTATGAGAGAGGCGGACTAAACAGGGTGCGCGTGTTCTCTTTGATGATGACTCAACTTTTTATGCATGTCGGAATGCTCATCTACAGCACGTCGTTTTCACAGCTATTGAAAGCCCCATCATCAAACTATATGCCGCCTCTGAAATATATATTGTATAGCCTAGGAAATAAAAATCTATATACACCAGCACTCTTAGTATTTGTCGTGTATATTTATTGATTTAACACTTTCTATATATTAGTTTTCTTATAATATTTCTAGCTGCATAGCCGAAAGGCTTCATTCACAGTGACATTTACACAGTAGAAGACAGAGTTCAGCTACTTTGATTGGCCCAGTATATTCAAATATTAATAACGTTTCAAGTTCAACGGGTTCGGGGGATGTTTAACTATCTAATATATATATAACATTCACGCCGAACAATATAGAACATATAATGTTTGACAGCAAATAACATACCAGAGAGCTTTATATACATAGGCCCAATATTTATAGACATTCACGTCATCATCAGCAGTACTATATGTATATGACGACTGATGTTGTTATATAGGTGGGCGTGCTGAGTTTCGATGACGAGGTGACCCAACAAGTTTTTTCACATTCGAGCTCGCCGAAAGTTCGAGGGGGACGGCCAACTTATTCGTTCGTGATGCGTGCCAACTCTTTTAGATATTATATAGTCCTACATATAGTATTACTAAATATATACGTGCATGTGTGTCTAGGCCTATATATTATATAGAGGAGCATCAGCTCTGCACGCAAACTAGACAGAGAAATCAATAGATATATACTGTAGGCAAGCGAGCGTCATTTATGCACACCAAATAAGAATTTATATATAATATAGCCTACTGTAAGAAATAAAGGGGTAATATAGTTAGTAAATAATAAGAAATAGATTTGATGTGATCGTGTTGCTGCTGATCCAGCCTATATTTCATTTGTATATAGTAGCCTATATACATCTGCTTTATAATATTATAGTGCTGGTGGTATTTAGCTCTCATCATCAATTGGCCGGGTTCTGGGCAGCTATATAGCAGTTCAGCAGCAGCCCAAGAAAGAAAGAAAAAGATGTGACAGCTCAATATAATAAATACAGCAGAGGCTCTGCAACAAAAGGGACATTATTTGATGGAGATGAAGCAGCAGCACAGTAGGAGGGGGAAGGCCTATATAATAATAAGAAGAACACACACACACACATATATATAGCCCCAATGAGACGTCAGAGGCTGACAGGCCGTTATCGCCTGCTGACGTGCAGCCATCAGCCATCCATGCACAGCAGCAGCCAAGCTCTTTCGTGATGTATATAATAGAATAAAGGAGAGAACCCTGGCCGGCAGCAGCAGCATCTATATACGCCCGCGTCAGTCTTATTGTATAAACATAGACTCTGCATGGCCCGCGTATAGTATTATTATTATATCTCTCAAAAAAGAAAAGAAAAAAACAACTAAATATATAATGCAGCAATCAAGTCGATTCAGCACAACTATAATCGATCATCTGCTTCTGCCTCTGTGTGTGTGTATAAAGGAATTAATAGGAAATCTATTTCTTGTTTCATACAGACGTCATGCTGAAATGCGCTTTTGCTGCCTGCCATGATGGATCTGTACATCTAGCAGCTTGTCTATAATACACAACAGCAGTGCAGTTTCCCATGTACATCGCACTCGGCTCTGCTGCTGCTCTCCATCCGCCGCCATATATATCCCATGGCAACATCGCGGGCTGTAGGCCCAACTATTACATCATCGCTGATGTGTGTCGCTAGATATTTATTTGTTGCGGCTCTTATATATACGTATACAGTTTGATCTATACACGTTATACACACTAAATATAATGAATCGTATCATCCATCTAAACTTTGTCGACTGTCGCCTGCTGCACCGCCCTCTCTGCTGCTGCTGCTGTCCTATATATACAACATTTATATATTCCTCGATGTGTTTGTTTTCGAGCTATTCATCAAAGCTCCTGTCACGCTATTTGTTATCAACCCTTTCTCTTTTTGAAAAAAAAAAACACATTTTTTAGATATTTTGTATAAATATGGCATTGCTGTGGTCATCCATTTCTCGATTCAACAGCGGCGGCCACCCCGCGAAATAATGTTGGACCCGATGGACTGACTCTTTTTCCCTTGTATTATTTTTACAAATATTTATGGATGTATATGTGTATAGTACTTTTTTTCAAAAGGCAATATATAACATAGAGTGAAGCTATATCACGTGCCTGGCGGATGAAATTCCACTGTGCGTATACAGGCGGCAGCTTATCGGACCACACAATTTTCAATAAAAATAAAGGCGGAAAAGTCTGTGTACATAAAACGTGAATATCTAATTCAATCTTTTCCGTGTTTGTTTTTCTGTTTTTTTTTTTACAGAGATTTGCTGGCACCATTCTTGACGTGTATTGACTGGCAAATCGATATGCAAAACAGCGCAATGTCCACTTTAATATCAAAAGAGGAAAAAAATCAACAACCAAAAATTCAGCAGTTTTCTCAATAAAAATACGTGGAATTGCATTATGCACCGGAGGATGAATTGAATATATGTATAAGCTATGCCGCGTTGTATGACAGCACTTTTTGCGAATATTTTTCTCGATCGAAACCAAAGACAAAAGCATAATATATTTATTTTTATTTTGAAAAAGAGAAAGAGAGCGTTGGAGCCAGCCAGCGAAAATCAATAACGTCTATACTATAGTATATATGTAGGATAACGTGTGCTGCTGGCAGCAGACGTGTCACTGTGTGCCATCACGCACGATGCATTTTAAAATGCATCGCAACGAATTCAATCTTGTATTTTTATCATTTTTGTAGAATCGTATAAAATTGCAACTTTTTAATTTGTACAGAAAAATGAGAGAGGGCGGCTGTACTATATTCTATATAAGCTAAATGTGGTCTGTATAATTTATTTGCTAATGATGTTTCACGCTATTGTGGTTGCGCTTATTTTTGTGGGGGTGGGGTTACCATGAAAAGTGGGACGACATTTCAGAATGTTCGGTTCAACAACCATCGGACACGACAACCAAAGTTGTTTTTCTTTTTTTTTAATATTTGAATTACGCGCGCGGGGGGGGGGATATAATATTTATGTGATCTAATCCTTTTTGGCTGTTGTAAGGAAGAACGTGAATATTTAACCCCCCTGTTTGAAAAAAAAGAAGCGCCAAATCGGGACGATTCATTCAAACGTATTAAGGATAATATAGACCCATCGTATTTACATTTTGGGCGTGGGCGCAGCAGCTCTATATATTACATTTACTCGGTCGCCGTGGCAACGTGTATACTTGTAATAAAGGAAGTTGCAAAGAAATATCACCGGAAAAAAAATAAATAAAGTTTATTTCATCGCCTTCCAAAGAGTTTCAAAAAAGAAAAAGTTTTCCTCATCAGATATAAAATATTTCATCACTGGAAAGAAAAAGAAAAATTTAAGTGATCAATACGACGTCAACTTCCAAAATATTTCCATATATAAAATTAATTAATAAAAAAAAAGCTTCCGGAAAGAAAAATAATAAGCTAAAAACAAATAAAAACAGTTGATTTATATGTAGGCAGTGGAATTATTGGTCCGTGAAATTCTATACCTATTTGTTTTATAATATTTCATTTGGGTATCAGCTGTTGGGCATATTATATATAGGCCTAGGCCGTTATATGATTAGATTTGGTGGTAGTAGGGGGGGGGGGGGTGCCATGTTGGCGTCACGATGAAACCTGAAACGCGGGAGCGGGACGGTCGTCGTCGTCATTATTGCCGGACCCGTTAGAGCAAACACAACGACGACGACGATCTAATTCATTATATATATCTGTCCACGCGGTATAATAAGTGTTCTAGTAGAGTACAGTATAGTCTAGTATTAGACCAGTCTCTCTCTCTCTCTTCTTATTATTATTAGATATATGTGAATTAATACATGAAAGAATGATGGCCGGCGTTCTATGGTGGCCGGTCGACGGGTCCCTTTTAATTAGCAAAAACACTTAGCTACGATGATGTGATTAGTTAGATTGCTACTCCTGCTCCTACATTTATAGAACGTCAAATGTCTTTCTCTCTCTCTCTCTCTCTCTGCCGTGTGTGTGTATAATACCTACTACTCTACTACTACTGCTCCCTTTTCGTTTGAAATTTAATGTACACGCGCGCTTTGTGTGATGGTGGGCCGGGGGGGATATTCACTGTCGCTTTTATGACCAAAAAGAAAATCTAGTTAAAATATTCACACAAAATATGCGGTAAAAAATTGAATTTTTTAAAATTGAATTTCAATCTGGGAGATGTAGTTAGAAGAGGCTTCTCGTCGATTGTTTATATGACCACAGGGCAAAACAACATCGAAGAATGACACATGAGTTGCTTTTCTTTTTCGGATAAAACTTTGTTTGGTTAGCCAGCTAAAATAAGAGTTTCAGAGGTTTATGAAATAGTTCATGGGTACACACGTTTGTGCTAGCCGAAACTTTTGGAGTGCCCCAGGGCTGGATGAAAGCGTGAACAATTAGTGGTGAGTGTTTTGTTCGGTGGTGGCCACAGACGAACGTCTCTAGGGGCCAACAAGTATCACACTGTCCGCATCTACTCGTGCAAAGAAAACGAAACAAGTCGAGTTGTTGCTGTTGCGTATTGATATTTGGCTTCCATGGAATCCTATCGCCACAGCGGGACCGCTGGGTCGGGTGACTCATCGTCTCGCCGTTACCAGCAGCTCCCCACCAGATCTGATCCTGTTCAACAACCTGCTGTTGCTGGATCGTCTGGTGTCAGGCTGGCAACAGGAACGAGAGATCCAGCAATGTTGTTGGTCGGTCCAAGGGGCAGCTCCAGTTCCTCTTCAGCCACCACCACCGATTACTCGGACAGCTGTTCCAGCTCGGATTGCAGCTCCACTTCATCTTGGAGGTATAATTAATTAAATTCTCTAGGCTTGTTTGTGCATCCTTGATTGGTAAATCTATTCCTTTACCTTCATTAACAAAACAACTATTCAGTTCCGAGAGCATCCCAGAATGGGAGTCTCACATAGACGCAGAAGGGGAGCTCTTTTACATCGAGTTCAGCAGCAACCTGCAAGTGCCAACCCCGACAACAGACACAGCCTGCAGACAACCCAGTGCAGAGGACCGACAAGAAGTTTTGAAGAAAAAGAAGAAAAAGAAAAGTAAAAAAGGCCCCATTTTTCTAACAGACAAGAAAGAAGAAAATAAGGACGAGCTGGAAAACTTTTCCTTTTTTCCTTTGTCCTTTATTCAAACTTTCCTTTGAATGTGTCATCATCACAGGTCGTCTGAGTCGCCTGTTGAAAAGGAGAGCAGTCAGTAATGGCAATAATAAAGGAGGGTCCTCTGCCGGAGGCAACGAAATGGCCTCGTGCGAGAGCCCCGGCGTTTATTTGCCGACAGAAGCCCAACGTTCGCCTGCAGATGACTGGTCTGATTGGACCTCATTCACCCTAGAACTGGAAGTTCATCCGACCACTGGAGCGGACGGCAGCTCGTTAAGGTATATCTCTCTTCCCCCCCCCCCTATCGATACCATCCGGGCAGGGTTTATTTTTCCTTTTGTCTTGAGCACACACACACCGGCCTATGTGCCCGGATCCCATTTTCTAGCGTTTTGTTGTAATTACAAGCTTTATCTTATAGCAGCGGCAGCACCGGCAGACGGAACAAGGGACCGAATCATCTGTGCGAGACTTTACTGGGATTCGTGCCAGGTGTCACACAATCGGTCGACTGGCACGGCGAAGTCTCGTTGAGGCAGAGGGTCATTGTCGACAAACTCACGCCCGGAGGCCCACTTCACCAAGGATTCGCTCACGTACAGCAAGGTTTGAGATTAAACTTCTTTTTCTTTTTACATCTTGATTGGAGTTTAATCGCCCCCTTTTTTATTGTTGGTCGCCCTTGGCAACCGTTTTCAAACATTGATCAATCGTTTGACGTGTTTGTTGGTTTCCTTTTTTTTTTCCCGTTCCAGGTGATTGGCTGGAGAAACTCAACGGTCAGAACGTGACTCACAGAGATTTGAACGATATTTTATCCTCCATCAATTCCCGTGAAATTGTAAGTCTCCAAAATGGATTATTAATTTTGAACGATCCCGCGGGATCCATTTTTTTTTCTCCTATTTTGAAAAAAAAAAAGTTGCAGTCGATAAAACTTATCTTCGGTCGGTTGTTGTTGTTGTTGTTGTGGCTGTTACTTTTGGAGCCAAATGTGGACGATTTAGATGCCGCCGGATCGTTTGGCTGGCATTCGCCGACAAGCGTGAAAAGTTGCCATGAACTCTTCGTCCGTTCAGTTGAGTGCAAGAGCAATTCGCCCGAGGGGGGGAAACCGTTTCCCTCCGGCTTTCCATTCGCTCTTGTAATCTGTGAAAAGAAATATGAGGTCGGAAGGACATTAACGCCTGGGCGGGGAAAAAATAAAATAAAAAGTTCCAGCCGATCGTTTCAATTTGTTCAAGTCGGTCCTGAACGATTCATCAAAATGCCACGAAACAAACACGTCGATTGATTTCTAGCCAACCCACTACCGGTCGTTCAAATGTGTTAATGTCTCGAGGGCAGCGCGCTAAGTAATTTTGGCGTCGAGACTGGCCAGCGCCAGAGTTTCAAGTTGTTGATCAAGAACTTGCCACTTTTCTATAAAAGTCGGTGGTGACAACCCGTCGTGAAACTTCACTCTACCAAGATGACGTCGAACCCAAGTCCCCCCCCGACCGAAAGGATGTGTGTGTGTGGTTTGCGTGTTAAAACGCGTGGGGTGGGAGTTGTGTGGATCGATAATTCCGCACGCAAATGGGGGGGAGAAGCGCTTGAATTTGCAGTTGAATTTCTTCTTCTCTCCTTAGTAGACATCCGAGACAGCAGAAAAGGCAGTCGACCATTTGCCCCGATTGAAGTCGACTGACTCTCTCGTCATCTCTCTTCGTTGATTGGTTCTCTGACGACAGATATATTTTTACCTCCCTATTTTCCTTGATGGCGGGGATGGAGCTAGAGAGAAAATGCTGTCGTTCCAATTCCCAACGACGAATCGGGCGGTTATGAGCGACGGTCTTTTATTATTTTATTCCCTTCTCGGGATGTTAGAAGGGTGAATTTGCATATTCAGCACGGTGGCTGGGAACATGTATTAGCGAGTTACATGGCAGGAGCAGACCCCCCTTTTCCACCCGATAATGTCCCGTTTGATTTGAGCGATTCATCGAACCGTCAAGTCGCAAGATGACGAGGAAATGAGCTCATTGATTTTCCTTGCAAATTATTCAATTCATTTTTCATTAATTTCTGTTTGCTTTTTTAATTAGGTCGAGTTGAACTTTAGGAGGAGACCCACATCCAACGACAACCGCAATCAGGTAATAATACATTTTTATTCCTTTTAGGTTCATTTCTTTTTCTTTTTTTACTTTCGTGAGGGATTCGGGACTAGGAGGTAGAGACCCCTTTTAAGCCGTGATTGATCGGATTCCGGGACTACACTCTTCTTATTTTTTTGTCTTCTTCTTCTTAGTATAAATGCGACGCAGCCAATTTGCGATTCAATCACGAGCCCCGGGATTTTTGTCTTTTGGCCCCTCCCAAACAAAGGAACAGATAGGAGCGAAAGGGAAATGATGAGAAGAAAGAGAGAGACGCCCACCCCATAATAATGGGCTGTAAACGTATACACAGGTCGCCCTTATTAATACGTTTATCAAATAATAAAAAAAAGAAGAAATGAATCCCTCCGCCGTTCGTTCGTTTTTTTCCCCCCGGTTAAATCCCGACTGGGGGAGTAAGGAGCCATATAGCCTTGGCTTCGTATGCTATATTGAGCCGAGAGCTCCTTTCGTCGTCAACCAAGTTTTGTTGTTATTGGGGGGGGGGGGGGGAAGGCGCGGATGAAATGAGTCATTAACAGCTAGGAGGCGGCCGATGGGGTTGGACCAAAAGAAAAACGTGTTTTTTATTTGCAACGAGGCAATCGACCGTGATCCGTCGATAAGCTCCTCGTGACAACAGAAAGGGAGGAGGCGAGCGGGATGTATCAATATCTTTTTTTGGGGTTGGGCAGGAAATGTCTTATCTTTTTTGGGCGGCCGAAAACAACCCCCGAAAAAATGTTTCGTGGCCCTTCGCGGTAAGAAAATGGAAGTTAAACCAAGTTACACAATTTCCTCTTCTTTTTTTGTTGCCGCCCAACGAAATCGATCGATAATGTAATTAGATTTGGGTTCGTGTTGTGGAGGAGGAGGGGGTTCTGTGATTAGGGCCAACCGACTACTAGACTAGACTATAGACTCTGGTGCAATAATGAAGAAAAAGCTAACCGGAAAATCTCGTTTGATTTAACATTGGTTTTCTTTGGGGTTGGGTTGGTGGAAGGGGTTTTTCCCGCCAGTGAATATGTGTCAGCGTTACGTTACATTACTTGTAACCATTCCCCCCGAGCGGGGAGTCTAAAATTCTTTTCTCTTTTTTTTCTCTAAAATAAATATATTTTTAAGGATTAGGTGGAAGAAAAGGGACGTGGGGGAGATGGGGCGACGCCGATGGCGTTGTTGGGTTAGGATATAGGCGTCGTTTGTTGTTGTTGTCGCTGTTGTGTAAGCATTAGTTCTTATGTGTGTAAGAATAATATACTAAGATGCGAATGTTGCCGTTGGCGGGACTCTGAAGATCCCGGGGCCCAGACAAGAGATAACAACAAAAAAAGTCGACTCCTTGCTTGCAAGCAGCAACTAGCAACTCGGTGGGAGTCTCGAGGAGCTCTGGGAGTTATTGATCCCATCCCTTTTGCCTCCTCCCACTTCGCACCAGGAGCTCCTGAAAGAGAAAAGAAAAAGAAACTTTATTTCTTTTCTTTTCCTTCTTGTCTGAGAGTTGTACGGCTCCTATTTTTTTTCTTTTTTCTCGCCCAGAATGGGCTCCTATTTTCTCTCCATCGGAATAACACAGAGACACAAATCTCGCGAGAATCTCACACTCTCTCTTTTAAAATCCTCCGGCTCTCATCCGCCCGATGGGCCGAGAAGAAGGAGGAATAGTCTGTTTCATTTCGTCGGCGGGTGGAAATAAAAAAAGAAAAACGGAAAAAGTCGAAGGAGCAGCAGCTCCTTGAGAGATTTGCAGCGACGACAACGTGACACGATGGCCAATTCAGATACGTTAGGAACCTGGCTCCTAACACGAGCAAACAAAGTCTATTTTTCTTTTTCTTTTTTTCCTTCTGCGAAATGATGCACGTGGATGTACACTGTGTCGGAATGAGACATGTAGATCCTCCCCTCTATCGTCCAGGAGAGTCAGGAGCCCCCTTCCTTTTTTCTTCTTCTTGTTGTTGCTGTCATCTTAGGAGCGTAGATAGGGTTGCATTCGTTTCTCCTTTGCTTCTGCGAAGTCACTCCTATTATATCCGAGTATAACGCGACGGATGGACTTCGTTAGTTACTTTCTCCTGGCGGCTGTTTCTCTCCAACACATGATCCACTTGAGTATTTATGCCATTTGCTGTTTGTTGTTGTTTCAGGAGCCGAGTGGAGGTAACGGCGGCGAGACTCCTGCGCCTCCTCACGGCATTTTCTTGCTCAGTCAGGAGAATGTGACTGAAGCCTCGGCCGAGACGGCAGACATCCTTTACCAGAGCAGCAGCAACACCAACCGAGGAGGAGGAGGAGGAGGAGGAGGTACAGACACGAGCAACGGGATTGATCCGTTGCTCAAATGGCGTGGCGCCATCGTCACGCTGGCTCACTTGATGCCACAACTGACGGGCTCTGCCCCACCATCTTGGTAAGTCGTCCCCAGGCTGCTGCCGTGATCAAGAAAACGGACAAGAACCCAGACAACACACACATTCATGCGCCTTCCCTCCTTTGTTTCGTGTCAATTTACAATATTAAGAGGGGGGATCCTAATGAATGTTAGTTGCGTATTGCGTGTCCAGGAGAAAGAAGACAAAAACAACCCAAAAGTGGAAGGTAGTTTGGGGTTTTTTTTTTTTTTTTTGGCTCCTGTTTTGGGCTCCTTGGGAACAAAAGAAACGGTCGATTCATTATTCTCATGTCCCGCCGAACCCAAGGAGCTCAAGATCCTTCGCGCTTTTGAGAAAACTGAGTTCGTGACCGGAACTGTCAAATATGTTTATATGGATGTGTGAGGAGGCGCGCCCACCGCCCTCCTTACGTTGTGTGTGTGTGTCGTTCTCTCCTCTTGGCCGGGGTTCGTCACGTAGTGAGAAACGATGATCAAGGGAGAAGCTCATCAAAAACATGTCCCGCATACCAAAGTGGAAAAGCCCTGCTGCCATATGCCACAGGGGGGGCTCCTTTTTTGTTTTGTTTTTTTTAAATTTCCTCCTGACTTTAATGTTTTAACTTTTCTTGTATTTGATGTTTTTCTTTCTTTCTTTCTATTTGGTTAAATCAAATGTTTGATTTTCTTCGTGATGTATTGCAGTTCGACTGTTATCCTCGACGGAATGATCGTCCATCTCGTTTACATCGTCGAAGGATCCGTCCTATTCCTCATCGGAGCTCCTTCCATTTGGTTAATCTCTCTCTCTATTTTTCTTTTCTTTCTTTTTTAACATTTTCTTTTTAAAATGATGTGCACTCAAGCGCCTCTGGCGTCAATTCCTATTTTTTTTATTATTTAGGAGCCGGCGGTTTTATTGATTCCCCCCTTTTTTTTCTCTTTTTAAAATTTCTTTATTTAACCAGGTGTAGTCGCATCGAGCTGCAGATGACGGCCAAACAGCTGGCGTCGCTATTCCGTTTCCAGTATGGCTCCATCCGCAGGTTTCTGTTTGGAAATTTTATTTTGTCGAGTCAATTGGAACGACGACGCCGATCGATTTCACATTTGTTTTTGAATTTTTATATTAAAAATAAAAAAGGGCATTGACTGAACCGCGACTGGCTGGCGAAATCCGTCGCATGGTCGACTCTCTCTTCAATTGGCTCCAGCAAGGAGCCGGCGCTAGGAGCGTCGGAAATGCATCGACCGTTAGCCCCGGGGGCAGTAACGACATGAGCCGGCCATTCAATCGACTCTCCAACTACTTCGTCACCTGCGGCCAATGGCTCCCGCTACCTCCCGAAAGTCACGTAACGATCCATCTATCCATCCAGTCGTAAATTGATGATTGATTGCACCCCCAACTCTCTTTTTTTTTTCTTTCTTTCCAACCCAAATGTGTGTACCGTGTGCAGCTGGACGTGACGTTAACTCTCAACCAAATGGAAGCCATCGATTACGAGGACTGGGTAAGAAGGCAGAGAGCTGAGCAATGTGTGCAACCAGAAAAGAATATGACGACATTCGCCCCCCTCCTCGATAGCAAATCTATGGCGCTTGTCACATACTCTGAATAGAAGAATAACGAGTCCGATTGAAAAAAAGACAGACTCACTTTTCTGTCCTTTTTTTCCCTTTCTTTCACAATGTCGATCGACCGGATTAGATTATTAGACATTTATTTGGCTCACTGTGTGTAACCTTTTTCTCTACTATTTGTGATTTGTGGGCGCAGGATGAAGAGTCAATCAGCATTCAACGATGCGCTACCATCACCGGATCGGCCGTGTATTGTCAGGTTGGGTGGATCATTGGATATAATATCATTTGTCCTTTTTTTTTTCTTCTTCTTCGTCCGTCCGTCCTTGTTAACTTCCCACAGTTGGACATTATTCAAGCGTTGTGTGTTTACTTCACTGCAGGGTTATCTGGTGGCTTCGACAATGGCAGCCAAGCGACTGGAAGAGATCGGCACTTTTCTCAAGTGGAACCAGATCTTGGAGATGAGCCATCGCCGTCGATTGAGCAGCTTGATTATCTGGCGCCAAGTGTTCCCAGAGTCTGAAGATGCTGGAAATCGATCCTTTCTTGTCGTCGTCGGATCGGTGGGGCTCTCTCTCTCATTAGATAGTCAAGACGGACTCGAGGATTACATTTCTTGAAATGATGATGATTATTTTTCCCTTTTTTCTTTTAGGGTCACATTCTCGTTGTTGCTCTACTAGAGTCGGGAGGCGTTACCCAATCGTAATTTGATTTTTTCTTTACGGTTCTTTTATACCTTGTTTGCCCGTCGATAAATCTCGATTGATTTTTCAGGTGGGATCATTATCCAGATACTTTTCTCATTGAAGAAATGCAGTTTTTCCTGCAGGAATTGCAGTATCTCGACCTAGAAACGACCTGCAATCAAATGTAATTTTTTTAAATAAATTAAGTTATAATTAAATTTGGAATGAAGAAAACAATTGAATAATTCCCTTTTGCGATCGTCACAGATTGAACGGACCGCAGAATCCGGCCCTGGTAACGAATCTCAGCCAAATCTCTGAATGTTCAACGCCGATATCTTCGTCACCCGAGTCGGAAATGCCGACCTTTAGGTACTTCCGTTGTTTTATATCATCGCGCTCAGCGACGCCCAGTTGGAAGCTCAGCAGGTACACAGCATTTATTCCTTTTGACTATAAAGACGAATAAAATGCTGTTTGACCTCGCTCGATTTTCTAACAGGAGAAAATTATTTTTGTCTTTTTTCCTTGACATATCCCCCTCCAACTTTCCGCTTTGTTTTTTTGTTTTTTGTTTGATTGCGATTAATAGCATCACTCCTGGGCTCAGGCCTACCATGATCAATTACCTGTCGATGGATTTCGGTACAGGTGTATTCGTCGCCCCGACCATCTTGAACGCTGGAACCAGGTTTATCGATCAATTTCAGAAAACTTGTCTGACGATTCACAATTTATTTCAGCGAACTCTTAAAGCCAAAGTAGGTCGACCCAATACAAATTCAAGTGCCTAGAATTCGATGAAAAACAAATATTGATTTCAACTCGTCCCCGTTTTTTTACTTTTATTTTTTTACAGATGGATTTACAAAGGCCCGATTGGGGTGGCCCTTGGTCTGATAAGAGTTTAGTGGCACTTCAAGAGGTCTCGGTTGTTTTTACAGTCACTGAATCTCCTCCCAGTCCCGGCAGCGGGACGAAATCGACCCCGATGAGCGACAGTTTTTGGGTCACAGGGTGCGGTGATGATTTTTCAACTTCTCATCGATCGATCTAGCAAACCCATTGTAACTTTTCTTTTTTTTTTGTGTGCGCGGGTGTCGGATTTTAATTTTAGGAGGCTGTTTCTATCCCCTGTTCATCGGGAGCTGTTCGTTTGCCACCAAGATGGCGTAGCACAAGATATTTTGGATCTTGCCTTCCATTTAGCATTCGGAGCCGTCCTTTAAAATAGATTTTCCTGGATACTCATCGAATTACTACAAAAAAAATGTGTTTTCCTTTTATAGTGTGCTTGTTATTTATTTTATCCGCATAATGTGTATGCCAGGGGAAGCCTTTCCTTGAACGCGCCTTTCATTTTTCTCCCCAGATGTCGCCACGATCGAATGTTGATTATTTATTTTTTCATGAGATATTGTAATCTGTTGTTTGCTGATATATTTCGAGTTGATGAAAAGTAAAACATAAATCGAATGAAATACGAAAGGTAAATCTCTATCATGTCCCTTTTATCACCGGTTTGTTGTCGTGATAAGAAAATCAGTTATTTGCCCGAGAAGGGTGTCGGGATAACAATCAAGCAAACACGTTCGTAGTTTGCGTGGGCCCAATTATGAGATGGTAGACCTTATGAGATTTGTAAGTTGTTGAATCGACATGGAAATCGATGAAGACTATCTCTTCGATTAACTGATCGATGCACCAATGTTTATAGTCTGCTTCGATGCCATAACTTTTTTAACTTACAATAAAACTCACACTTACATACCAGTTCTGCTGTTTTTTTCTATTTCCATGTAGTCCCAAGCAGGCAAACAAAATGTCTGTGTCTGTTCAACAAATTCTTGCTGATGCCAAACGACTAGCTGGACGCCTGAAAGACCACGACTCCTCTGCAGATTTGCTTCTGTCGCAAGCTCAGGCAATGTTTTGTCAAGTGGATGCCATGAAAGAGGTACACGGTTGGGGGTTGGTGATAGCTTGTGGCAGTAATTTTTTTCAAAGTATTGCTTCTTTTTTAGTACCAAGAAGAATTGGTTGAATTGAACACAGCTGCTCATCAAAGACCACATTTGGATCTCATAGCCAATATTCAGCAAGAAAACCGACAATTGAGAGCTTTAGAAAATGAAAACAAGGAACTCAAGTCAGCTCTTGAAGAGCATCAAAATACTCTTGAGCTTATAATGAGTAAATACAGACAACAAATAAGCCGTCTACTTGAAGCAAGTCACACAGAAAAGAACTTGGTTCATCTTCTCCCAGACACAAGAGTAAATAATACCTAATAATTTATTAATAATCTTACATGGCACGAGATTAATGAATTCCTTATTATGATGGTCTATTCAGAAGGCTGAAGAACAGGCAGAGAAAATCAATGACATGATTGGGGTCATGGAGACAGCTATAAAGTTGGATGACAGTTATGTACAAAAGGAAATTGAACTGTTTTCAAAATTGACAACTGAAAATCGGGTAACCAGAAGAGCTGTTCTGAACGTCTTTTAAATTTTAACGTGTAAATTTCAATAATTTTCATCATTCTTATGCAGGGACTGAAAGAGCTTTTGGACATAGCAAGTCATAACGGATCACTGAGAAACTCTCTTCTGGGTATTAAAAGCGAGGATAAAGAGATCCAAGCTGATGTTTCTTGTTTGAACCCTTGATCTCCAGAAAAACAAAGGAAAATCAAATAGCGTTAAAAAACAAACATACGATAGATTCGTTAATTACGTTCGCAATATATAATTGATTATCTATACCTTAAAATCTGAAGATTCTTCGTCACATGATACTTCTCCTCTATACTTTGTCCTCTACGCTTTCCTGCACGATGTTTCACTTTTATCCCGTGTATTAATTAAAGTTTCAAATAACTCCATAATTTTTTTTTTTTTTGTGTTCTAAAGGAATAACTAGATGTTGCTTGGCTATAGGTTGATTGCAATAAACTCGTGTTTCATGTCGTTGACTCTCCTGCCAGCGTACTCATCTTCCATCCTCACATTTAAAACCTTTTTCAACCCAAGGTCAACAACCCGCAAAGTCCAGGTATGCTCCCTCAACTAATATGTTGTTTAAAATTGTGGTATGTAGTTTAAATACTCGAAAGACCTTGAGAATGGTATAAACTGGACCAAGTTTTACCAAATTTGTGTACACAAACCAATCCAGGTCAAAGTTTTTTTTTATTGCTACAGGTAAACGGACAAAAAAAAAAATTACCCCCTACCCCGACAGCGAAAATGTATCCTGCGTGTTTCAGTTTATGTGGAAAGTTCTATTTATTCAGATCGACAGTGTCCTCGTTGCGTTGTGGTTTGTACGCCGAAGAAGACGATCGCCCGCAACAGAAAAGTGTTTTGCAAATGCAAACAGTTTTCAAATGTTGCATGAAACCGCGTAACTAGTGACGTCTTCACCGCGGCACTTGAGTCAATATTAATGTCCTGTTATTAACGACAACCCTATCCGCCGCATCACTCGGGAGTCATACATATTTATAGGAGCGGGATTTAGATTGGCAGTTCATTACAACATGAACGTTTTATTCATGCACACCGCCTCGTCCCGTCTGTTCTCCTCTGTTTGGGTGATTGCCCTGCTGTCAGGTTGTCTGGGCGAGCTGAGACCAGCTTTGCATATCAACCAGACTGTTCTGAGCATCAGCGACAATAATTCGTCAGCGCAGTTGCGTCAATACACATGTGGTACAACTACGACCGTGTACGTCTCCAAAGGATATCAGGTAACTGAATTATTGTTGCATACATTTCTGCTTATTCCAGTTGGAGATTCAACTGAAATTGATGTTGGAATCTTTCGCGTTTTCAAGGGACGTTTTGCATCTCCGAATTATCCCAGTTTGTACAGCGGAGGGGCTGATTGTTTATGGACATTGACTACATCGACTGACTCTCAATTCACGCTCATTTGCGACCCGCTATCCATTTCCTGTACCGGAGACTATCTCCTGTTTTCGCCCAGTGGAGACACGGCATTCAGAGATTCTGCCAACCCCATATGCGGGTATAATTCATTTATTTTACCTGGCTATTAATAGACTGTGATTTTTTAATGAACAATTACGTATACATATACGACGCGCGTTTATGCAGGAGTGGGAGGTTACAAGTGACGTCAAAGGCAAATTCTATTGCGATCGCATTTCATTCGTCCTATTACACGAATGGCGGTGGTTTCTCTTGTGTCGCCCAGGCCCAAGCTCCGCCCACTACTTCTACCATTGCGCCTACTCCGAATTGTCAATGCGGAATCAAGGGACAGGTATAATTTAATTCTTTGATAAAGTCACTATTTTGTACCGATACGTACTTTCGATTTCACGGAGATTTATTCACGGTTCGCTCGCTAATGTAGAACCGCGTAGTTGGAGGTCAAAGTGCTGGAGTAACCGAATGGCCCTGGCAGACTTTAATGGCTGATATCAGTCCGTCTGGCGGAGGCAACCAATTTTGCGGGGCGACTTTGATCTCGCCAAATTGGGTTCTCACGGCCGCTCACTGCACTCACAATCGAATGGCAGCCAATATTGGAGTCGTTGTGGGACAATACGACACGAAAAGCTTGTCGTCAACCTCACAGGTCCCTTTTCTCTATCAATTGTTTTATTTGTTAATCCTTTTTCTCAATTGATTTTTTCTACATCGTCCAATATAGGTCCGCAGAGTGAGTCAAATTGTTCAACATCCGAATTTTAATCGAACGACCGTCAACCATGATATCGCTCTGCTTAAACTTGATTCGCCTGTTAGTTTCACTGCAGCCGTTCGACCCGTCTGCCTACCGACTCGTTTTGTTAATTACAACTTCGACAAACAAATCGGAACTGTTACCGGTGATTTAAAAAACAAACATACACAATTTTTTATTATGCATTTTCTATAATCTTATACCTGTTTAATCCATAGGATGGGGAACAACGAGCTTTGGTGGAACAGCTTCGCCGAATTTATTAGAAGTTGCGCTGCCAATTATTTCGACTGAAAACTGTCGGCTCAATTCGATTGTTGGATCCAAGATTACAGATAACATGTTCTGCACTTATGCCGAGAATAAAGATGCTTGTCAAGGAGATTCCGGAGGTCCGTTGAATTGGATTGATCCTCAAACAGGTCTAGGGTACATCGTTGGAATCACCAGCTTTGGGATCGGTTGTGCAAAACTCAATACACCTGGCATCTATACGAAAGTAAATATTGGAACTGATTTCTCTCAAGATTTAATACTGATTGCTCTTTTTGTGTGCTAGGTTACTAATTACCTATCATGGATTCAACAAAACACAGGTATCCTGTATCCAAATAGTCCAAAGTCATTACTCCCCAAACTAACTATTTTTGTTTGTTAATTCTTGTCATATAGGGACTATTTGTTCGGTGTAGTAAGACCATAGGGCATGATAGCGCATGCACGGAGCATAGGAAAGCACTAAAACTATTATTATTCCTATCTTATTTGCCTGCAAAATGTTGAATTTTATCCATGACTTTAATAAACGTATTATTTCTTTCGACGATAAACGTGGTTTAATTTTTATCCAGTTGAAGAATAAATTCTCGAGTCATTATGATGAAACAGACGATTTTAAGGTATGGCAACCAAACGAAACCTCTTAACCAATAAGAGAGACGTTGCTATGGCCGAATTGATAGGTGGTAAGTTTTTCCTTTTTCGTCTGCTAGGAACCACTGAAAGAGTGAATTGCAAATTTTCAACAGAGTAAGTCATTCAGTTTTGCCTAGAAAGAGCTGTGTGAGTCAGTCAGTGATTATATTCAGTCATGGAAATGGAGGTCGAATCTATCGACGACAAGGAAGAAATTAGACACAAAAAACTGGGGTTTCGTCCCCAGAAGGAATTGATATTTAACAAGTTTCTTCCTTACTCGGATGGAATCGACGAGGAATCCCAATCATTCCTTATTGAAATCAAATTGAATTTGTCCAGAGCAGTCTTATTTCGTGAATTGGTAATACTCTAAGAAATATAATAGCCTTATAATAAAAAGAGGTGGTATATTTATTCATTTTGTTGTTTTTATCCTAAAGAGGCCAGGAGTTGTGACATGGACTGGTAGGCTGATTCGTTACATTAATTTGTATGGGCTCAAGTTTAGTAAAGAAGATCACATCAAGTTCATCAAGCTCTATTATGATCTCATCATTATGCCTGGATTGGAAGCCTCCATGATTTCTCTGTTTGCCAGCACTTTAAGTAGTTTGCTAAAGAAGCAATACTTGATCAGTCCAGCAGAGCTCCAGCTTCCATGGAAACCCCTTTACAAATTAATGAAGACAATTCTTGACTCCCCGTATGAAGATGTTGGCCTGTATTTTATTCCGGCTTCCATGGATTCAGTATTGAGAACTGTAGTGAAGCTGTGCCGTGATTACTTCCATATTGGAGCAACAGAAGAAATGTTGGCAGAATGGAGACCTCTGCTTTGTCCCTTTGACATGACAATGCCCATGGGTGTTAGCTTACTTGCAGCTTTCTTACCAACTAAAATTGAGCCCAAGAACCATCAGCAGGGTCATCTTCTCTGGTTTGATGAGTTTATGGGTCTTTGGAAGATGTGCCACAACAAACCAAGCTGGGAATTTGATTTTTTGCTCCTGTTCTCCCGGCTTGCAGATAACAATATTGGCTATATTAACTGGGAGCCTGTGATGCCATTGATGTTCTCCAAAATTCTGAATAATTTTGGTTTACCAGTTGGTTACAGGTAAATTTATTGATTGCCTGCCTTATTTCTGACTCTTAACAAGTTCTGGTATTTCTAGGCATCAGAGAGGACAAATTGGTCACAAATTTGATCTTGGAGCAGTTGTTACATGGATTGTTGCCTCACTTGGAGGTGGTAGCAATTGCCAAGATCATTTAGATGCATTATTTAAAGCTATCAACAGTTACTACCATCCATCCAATGTTGGTACGTGGCACACGAAACTCAACGATTTTTTGCGCCGTCTGCCTGCAGCTTTTGTAAAACGACTTCATCGAGAGCGTTCCAACAAGAAAAGTTGGTTAACTCCAACTCCGGAAAATGCAAAACTGACAGAAACAGACATCACTCGTTTCGTAGAAAGTAATCAATGGGTCCATATGAGATATTTTTGTCCCATTTTCTCAATTTACATGTAGTTTATTCCTCTTCAATTCTTTTATAGGCGTTCTTCCAGTGGCCTTACTCGCAATGTTTTCGCGGGCTGGAGCATATGAAGCTAGTATCGCCTTTCATCAACTGGCTCAGTTGAGACCAGAATTAGTAATTCCTCCTATTCTCGAAAGACTCTATTCGGCATTGGTAAAATCATCTATAAAATCATAATTTATTCAACGGTTAATCATAATTACAATTTAGGATACAGTTACTGAACCACATCGATTGACGGCAGCCTTGCAATGCCTAGTTTCTGTGATTCGACCCTTAGTTAGCGGGGGTGAAGCTTATCCAGAAGGACCCTCCCACGTCCTCCCACTTTTGATGGCTTGTCTTCCGGCCATTGATCCTAATGATATCCGTAAAACTTTGGTAAACCCATTGCACAAAATGTCGTGTCAGAATTTCTTTTTCAAACATATTTTTTCTTTCTATGTAGGTCACTTTTCAATTAGTAACATCCATCGCTACCTTAGTGCCTTTCACCGACTGCTCGGATGCCATAGCACAACGTTCGGATTTGACAGAGGAAGAAGAGAAAGTTTGTTCGGCCACTGCTGGATTTGAGGACTTTTTTCTGCAGTTTATCGACCGCTGTTTCAATTTAGTACGTGCTTCTTCACAAGTTTTTTCAAACTTTATTATTAAAAGTCCCGCTTTATTGATCAGGTGGAAAGCAGTTCTCTCGAACAAACTCGCTTAGACAAGGCAAAAAATGTCGAGAAAATGACACGAGAAGAATCTTTACTGGAAGTTGGTCTTTCGTCTACTATAGCCTCGCTTTCCATGCAATGCTCGGCGGATATTTTCGATGTTGCCTTGAAAAAGTTGTATTCATTTGTCGGCGGTCGTGCCTTCGAACCACATGTCGCAGGGAAGTTTGCAGCTCACGTCGTTAGCTCAGTTGCAAAAGTTAATGCGGCTAAGGTGCTGCAGATATTTTTGCCCAATCTACTACTGTCTTTGGGTAACGCCTTGGCTTCCGATGATGTTCTCGAAGAAGAACGTCTAGAAGACGAACTCATGTTCAACTTACTTCTGTTATCTGAATTGGTACGAATCGCTTATTATTTTTGTTAGACTTCGTTAAATAGTTTTTCTCATTCATTTTTTCAGATGCGATGTCCCGGAAATTTTTTGCTTCCATTTGCTGAACAATTAATTCATGTGCTGGATCGTGCGTTGTTGCTTAAAGCTCGAGAAGCCTATTTATCTTCTGGTGCCGTGCTCAATAACTTGTTGAAAAGCTTGACAACAATTTATCCAACGGATTTCCGTAGCATCGCTGAAGCGTATGATCGGTCCTTGGCGGAATATTTACCCATTCGTGACTGGGGCAAGCCTGGAGATCTCAACAATCTTCAGATCAAGTGGCATTTCCCAAGCAAAGAAGAGCGTTTATTAGCAGAGAAACTTCTGCGAAGATATTTAGAAACAAACCTGAACAAACTTGATGAGCATGTGGATCAAATCAATACACTCTCCAGAGAAGCTCTTCAACGGACGCTTAGCCACACACTAGACTGTATTTTAGGTGCTGGAGCAGTTCTTCCCCCGTGGCAAGAAGAGCCTATTTCAATGGCAGAATCAAGAGTGAAATTGACTCTCCCTCTTCAGTTTTCCCATGCTGATGCAGAAAATTGGCAGATATCTTTTTCAAATGGCAAACATATTCGATTAACTGTCGCCCAAACGGTAAATTCTCTCAAATATTATGGAATTTTACTCACATATTTACTTAAACTTCTATCCTGTTTAGCTATTCCGAGTTGTACGTCATCTTCTCTCCACTGGATCGGATGATACGTTTGCACTTTTCGGTACCATTTCCATATGCCAGATGCTTCTGTTCCATTATGGTGTCTTGAAAGAGGATTTCGAAACCCACCAAAAGAATTTTCAAATGGTGAAAAGAGTACTCGGCAGCAATTTGATTGGTCGCAAAGCGGACATCCGAGCTCTGATGATAGACCGCATCCAACTTCAACACGAACTCAGAGTGCTGGAAAGTGCATTCACGCTGAGCGTAGTAACTCCAACGATGCGCATGATTCTCAAAGATCTTGTCCAGCTGGCTACTTCCCAGTATTCAGAAGTGCGTAGTCGAGCACAAGGGGTTCTCAGTTATTTACAACGCCAATCTCCTAAAGCGTACCAGATTATAATGGAAGATCTATTGAATGGTCTAAAATCTGATGCATCACATGAACAACTTAAAGGTACCTAATTAATTAAATTTTCTTTTAGATGTTGTCTAATGTTAAAATACTTTGTTTAGGCACGCTTTATATTCTTGCGGAGCACTCATCAAAACAAAGGTCATTGTTGGTGATGCACAATTGGAGCGTTGTTGGAGAACTGTGGGTTGCAGTCACCCGCATTGTGCCATCAGAAAAACCTTCCATTATTCAACTGTTGACCGCCATTTCTACATTGCTATACCGCACGATTGAAACTACATCAATCCACTTGACATTTACAGAAGAATGTCTATCATCTGCTCAAATGATAACTGATGCATCACTTGAAAATCAAGAATTGGAACAATCCGCTCAAAATGAGAAAGATTGGGGACAAAAAAATGAAGAAATGTATTATCAACTACTTGATTCTCTTGTTGGGATTCTCGTCAGTGGTTCTCTTCATTGGCGAATGTACAATCTGGCATTCAATATGCTCTGCCTGCAGTTACGTGCTGACCTCCCTGCACCCACTAAAGTGGTCCGTGTGTTCATCCAAAATCTCCTTCACGACGCTATTGCCGTGCGCAAAATTGCTATCAAAGGAACTGCAGCTATTTGCAAACAGCAGAAAAGGAAGCACAAAAAAATTGTTGTAAATCCTGCAGATATAGCTCGTCGGTTCAGTCCGCCGCATATAAAAGAATCCCCTAAAACGTATGTATTCACAACATTAGATTACTTTCTTTATTCACTTCTAAATTTTTTTGCGTTTACTGATTGGTGAAATTGTAGTGGCCCAGGAGACCAGTGGGACAATAGTTGGTTGCAGTATCAAGGAGAAAAGCTTCCAAAGACGGTTGAAGAATGGAATCAACCTCGGTATGAAACCTTTTTTTTTCTCTTTTTTGTCTTTCTTGACTATCAATTATAATTCATCTATTACCGATTTGCAGGTTCGTCCATAAAACGCACGTTGGATTTTATACATGGCCGAAGGTCATGGAAGTCTATGCCCCAGAAGATCAACAACCACCTTTACCAGACAAAAGCAACATCGAATCACTTACTCCGGAGGAGAAGGAGATCGCCGTTTTTTTCGACAGTGAATCAAACATTGAAAAATTTGTTCATTTCTTGTCTCTCGAGGATAGAAAGGGAAAGGATAAATTTGGCGCCACTAGATTTTCATTCTTCAAAGGTATTATTGTCCATTTTCATCAAATCTATTTGATTCTAAATTAACTTGATGTCGTAGGACTCTTCCGAAACTTTGGAGATTTGTTTCTGGGTCATTTTATTCCACATCTGGAGCGTCTAGTGCGCGATCAACATGAAGCATCCCAACGTTGTGCGGCAGAAATCATAGCAGGCTTGATTCGTGGGTCGAAGCATTGGCCTTTTGCTAAAACAGAGGCGATGTGGAACGTTCTTTGTCCTATTTTGAGAACGGCTTTTAGTAATGTCAACGTCGAAAGCATCAGTGACTGGGGAACAGCGATCGCGACGGCTTCAGAATCCAGAGATCCCAATCGTATTGGATGGTTGATGGAGCTCATTTTAGAAGATCGCCTAGAACAGGTTTGATGCCTTCGGTAGATAGTTTATGACGATAGAAATTTTATTTTCGGGTGATTTCCTTGTAGGGATCCTTTACCGATTCAAGCAGATTGTACATGCTCCAAGGTGGCATCTCCCAACAGGAATGGAGGGTTTCGGAACTTCTGTTTCGCCTTTTGAATCTTCTACGGCCTTACCTGAACCATCCTTATCAGAATATGCGCGATCGTTTGGGTAGCGTTCTGACCAACATATTCCTCCACGATATCGACCTTCCTGGAGGGTCTGTCAGTTCGTCTCCTCGTGTCAAAGATTTCGTTGATGAAATTTTGCCTCAGCTGTCTCTTCTATTGGATAATGGCAATCGTGACTCTCCAGTAATTAATTTCCTATCCAACTTTTAATTCTTTCTAACCTTTCATTATTCATTGCCTATAGATCGACTGGAATACTATCAAGGGCGATGAAGAACGCAACAAATCTCTTCGCCTATTAAAAACTGTGAGTCAATGGTTGTCCGGAATGTGGACACGCAGCTATGGGTGCCAACCGGAAGCTCAATTGCTGTTACTTCCCTATCTGTTTGCGGCTGAAAGTAGTGATACTGATAAAGAATTGGCTCGTGAATGCTCTCTTGCTTTGTGCTTCATTTCCGCCACTGTAATGAGTCCTTCGACCATTGCAGTTGCATTGAAAACTATCGACGAAGTTGCACATCACGGATCCTGGAAGGCTAGAATTGCTTCCCTAGAATTTCTTCAAGTAAGACTTGAAACAATTAATTCAATGATTTCAATTAATTTTGGAATCCTCTTTGATTAGGTGTTCACCTTCAATAATTTATTTAATGTCACTCATATTTCGGATGGAGTGGATCGTGTTGCATCGTTGGTTATGTTTCTCCTAGCTGATGAACGGTTGGAAGTTCGGGAGAAAGCTGCGCAGGTAACTTTTCAATTAACTGTAAGGCAAGTTATGGAAAAGACATAAATGGAGACTTTGATCAGGTACTCGGAGGTTTGCTTCACTGTGATTTCCTTGATCGTGAAAAGAGCCAGAAGTTGCTTGATCAGTTCCAGAAACAAGTATCGCGCAAATTTCCAAGAAACATGCGGACTTCCGTGTTGCAGGATGTCGACATGGCGTTGATTGTCAAAAGACATGCTGGAGTCTTGGGACTATGTGCTTTTGTTGACGCTTTTCCCTACGATGTTCCCGACTTTTTACCCGATATCTTGGTTCAACTCGGAAATCATTTGAATGACCCTCAGCCAATTCCAGTGAGATTCTGAGTTTCATTACGATTAAAAGTTCTTTCTAATTTACTTTTCATTTTACTCTTTTTAGGTGACGATCAAGAAAACGCTCTCAAATTTCCGTCGTACTCATCATGATAATTGGCAATTCCACAAGCAAAAGTTTTCCGATGATCAACTTGTTACTTTGACAGACTTGCTCGTTTCGCCAAACTATTATGCGTGAATACTGTCGAAATTTCGTTATGTCATTTAGATCTTTTTTGAAGGTACGCATTTGTTTGATTAATTTGAATCGATTTTTCTTGATTGAGTGAAATTTTAGTTTATTGAAGGCATGTTTTTTTTCCAATGGGTAAATTTGAATGGTAAGTTGGATATTTTGAATGGAGGTTTTAAGTGATTTAACCGTTTAATTGATGTTTACTACCAAAAGGATTCAAAACAACATAGAAAAAAATACACAATTTATGGGATAATCATGATTATGCGTGAATACTGTCGAAATTTCGTTGTCATTTAGATCTTTTTTGAAGGTACGCATTTGCTTGATTAATTTGAATCGATTTTTCTTGATTGAGTGAAACTTTAGTTTATTGAAGGCATGTTTTTTTTCCAATGGGTAAAGTTGAATGGCAAGTTGGATATTTCGAATGGAGGTTTTAAGTGATTTAACCGTTTAATTGATGTTTACTACCAAAAGGATTCAAAACACCATAGAAAAAAATACAAAATTTATGGGATAATCATGAGAATTAAAGCGTTTAAAATTAGTATTAAACCGAGTGAATAAAATCTTTGAATTTTGAATAGTCAGATGTATTTGTCCAACAAATTTTAGTTCAAGTTTCCTTTATACGGTGAATGTGCTTGGCTAATTCAACATGGAAATAGCATATTTGTTATAGCCAAATGAAGATGGAAAAAATGGCTAAATGAGCATAATTCAAGAGAAAAACAAATAGCCAACTGTATGCAAAAAAATGGGAGATTGAATAAGCCAACAATTTTATAATAATCAATTACTGATCACGCGTCTACCAATTCATGTCAAAGCTTCTTGCAGGGCTGCTTGTTGCTCGGCATTCATCTGACTCAGGCAAGCTTCAAACACACTTTGATTACCTTGAACTTGCCTAACAATATTTACCATTCTCCGAAACAACTCCGATTCAACATCAAGGACTTCTTTGTTAAAAGCTTCTGCAATAATATAAATGATGCGTGGTAGGTTGCTGTGGTTCGGACCCAAAACAACTGGATGATTCGCTTCCACTAAATCACAGAAGTAGTTGTAGATGTGTGGCGCTTCATCTTCATCTTCCCAAATAGGCAGCCACGTTATCCAGTGAGAAATAATCTCGTCGACGTGGAGAGCGCTGTTGTTGAATTTCAAAATTTTTGTTACGGCAGAAATAGCATTCTCCGTTGGATTGATATTCTCTACACTGCGAGAATCTGGAGCGGCGATCATTTCAATCAGAGTGGGAACAGCTTGCGCACATGCACCAGCGAATACCGCCGTGCCGTGCATACCCAATGCTCCCCAACCGTAGGCGGCTGCTTGTCTCACCTTATGAAAGAAACATAAATAAGCAAACAAAAAATGTACAACAATGGGATTTTTACCTCTGGACTTTTATCTTTAAGGAACTCTAGTAGTGGTCTCAAAAACAACTCCTGGTACTTCACGCTGTCTGGTCCAGCAAATTCAATTACATCGTCGAAGACACAAATGCCCCACTGATGATCTGGCCAAGGACGATCGGGACCAAGAAGCTTGACAACGTGAGGAATCAAATTGTCGAGGACGGGTAGGAAAGCCGAGCGATAGGCAGCCATCAAAGCATGAATAACCTCGGTAATCTTACTAAGGATGTAAGTGTCTTCATCGTCTTCGTCGACTAGTTGATCTTCGACTACCTCATCATAATCTTCATCTTTTCGTTTCTCCTATTTAAAAAGGTTAAGTTTTATCAAATGGTTTTGAATGAGAATTTTGGTTCTTCTTTACCTGTCTTTCTGTGGAGCGTGTAAAGTGGTCTTTCATCAAACGATCCAAGATTTTGACTAACTCGGTCATCATCTCTTCGTTTAAGCAACCACTTCCTAGAGTTTCGATGCATTTCGCCAAAGCAGCCAACTGCTCCGCAAGTACGTCTTTTTCAGGTTCCGTATCCATAGCTTTGAGAATATCGCCACACATAAAGACCCACATGTCCTATATTGACATGACCTTTTAGAAATGTTCTTGGTACCAACTAATTTCTGTCACACTACCTGAACATACTGGGGGCCCTTCACCCTGGCGCATTCTAGCAAATAGGGAAGAGCTTCGACGGCTGCTGTACGAACGCCATCATGGAAGTAAAACTTCAATAGAGGAACCATCAGTTTGACGACTTCTTCGGTATAATCGGAAAAGGCATCCTTAAGCTCGCGAGCGTAACAAACAAGCATTTGACAAGCTGTAGCTTTCTCTTCCAAGCCAGCTGTCTTAATGCCAAAATTCTGCTGATCGTTTAGTGAAACAAATTGCCAATCATCATCCCCTAATGAAAGAAATAATTACCCATTGGTTTACAATTTTCAATCACACCAGTAGTTACCTTCTACAGACTTGAGATCATCTGCGTCCAGCAACGCCACTTCCGGTTTCATACTGGCGGCTTTTAAAACTGGACCCATGACAAGTGGCAGATAAGGTTGAAATTGCTTTCCAAGGATTTTACAGATGCGAGCCCAAGCCGAAATCATGTACGACAGTTGAGGATCGTCATCAGCCATTTCGGCGCCTTCCGTCTGTGTTTTCAGCAGCATATCCATGACTTCGCTGGCATCTCTTGTAAACTTCTCCGCACCCACAGCCAAACCAATCAAACTCACGCACTCAATAGTCTTGCCACGGAGAAGGCGGAGTTCCGAGGTCGTTGCGTTCTGAATTATGTACTTGAGACATGGCATAAATCGGTCGTAATATACCAAAAACTTCTCCTCTGAAGTGTCGGCTACGGAAGCAATCGTGGTTACGACTTGCTCGAGCACCAATTTCGTGCCTCGTTCGACCAATTCTAAATTAAAAATATACCTGTAAGTAGGTGAAGTCAGGAAAATAAAATAAAATACTAACCATTGAATTTTGCACTCAAAATAGCTTCCAGCTTAGCCATAATGCTATCCAAGTATTGGGCCAAAATCGACTTTGGACAATCTTCACTGAAGTTTACCAAAGCTGCGCCTGCGTGAGCTTGAACTCGTGGGTTCTCGTTGTCGTCCATAACCATCAACAGTCCTGGGATAACTTTGTCATGAAATTTCTTTTCGAATATTTGGGCAAAATCTGTCGACATCTGGCCGATAGCATTGCATGTAGCATAGCGGACCCGAGGATGAGGGTCTCGGAGAAAATTAAGGATACCGTCCATGATTTGCGTGAGAAGCGGTTCCATTTCCTATAAAAAGAAGAATCACGGACGTGAAAAAAAATGGAAAAAATACAATACAATAAAATTTTTACTTTGTGGCACCCTTCTCCAACAGCAGAAACGGCCATTAGCGCAGCATGCCGATACCTCCAATCGGTATTTGAAAGCATTGTGGGTAAACTCTGGATAATGTGGGGGAGAACCGATTTCCCACCGATTCCACAGGCTAGACGATCGAGTGCAGCTTCAGCGACTACCGAGTTACTGTCGTTATCTTCCTCTGTTAAATCGTCGCTCGTGCTCCATTCTTCATCGTCATCCAAGTCTGTCATCATTTTAAGGGCGGTCGAAATTACCAACGGGATGAGTGTAGCGCCATTTTTACGAACAGAAGCTGGTGCCGTCTCTGCTAATGTGACGATAACTTCCAGAGCCAGCTGACGCCAAGAATCCAGTAATTCTTCATTGGCCACCGCTTGCGTACACATCTGCAGCAACGGCTCGATCTGTAGTCTAAGGAATTTAGGTGTGTTTTCAGCCAGATCCACGACGCACTTCAGCAATGTATCGTCGTCTTGTTTCTGAATACTTTCAGCAACGATTTGGATCATTCCCGCAGTTAAATCCTAGGAAGATGAGAAAATTGAATGTCAGAACAAATACAAAAAGACAAGACAATTTACCTGAAAATGTTTTTGAATAGCAACATCATCATCATGCAGCAGGATGAAAGATGACAGTGACTTCACAGCTTGATAGCGTACTGGATAGTTTGACCAGTCAGCCATACATTGTTGCAACATCTGTTTGATGACATTTAGGTATTGGGACTGTTGATTTCCAAAGATTCCAGGAACAGATCCAAACATTTGCAAGGCACTCTCTTTGATTTCAGGAGTGCCATTGCTGGCAGACTCAAAGAGAAAACGAAGGAACTCTGGCCAGAGGTTATTACCTTCCTCATCCAGCAATTGTCTAGCCAGTTCTGACACTACTTCACATATTTTCCTCCTCATTCCTGCTTGGGTTTCTGTCTGAATAGTTGCCAATAATTCATTTTTTAAATGAATTTGGTTTTCAGGGGTAAGCTGTAAACAAAAAAAATTCCGAATTACAACACACCCTAAATTATCTGAGGACATGAAAGTTAGTTTCTTGTAGACATATAATAAGTAAAATGTAAATAATGGTATGCATACCTTGTTGTAGAAGTCCTCAAATTCATTGGAAATTACTCGTCTCAGAAGGACAGCTGCCATTTGTCGAACATCTTCTCCTACTGTTGTGTTTCGCATGGAGGCCAAAAGGTAAGTTGCTCTGGTTTCTACAGAAATACCATCAAGTGTTGTCTGCAATCATATTAAACATAAAAAATTGTTCTCAATCACTGGTAAAACTTGCTGCGCAGTTCAAGTACAACTTTTAGCCGTTTCACATCAGTTGACAGACAAGGGGCGATGTCGCTCATGTGTGTAGCAAACGTAATTAAATAAATACTAACCTCGGCATTGCTACGGATAGTGTTGTCCGTACTTAACAGTGTGCTTAGTAAATGCAAAAATTGTTGCTGGTCTTCGGCCATGGTAGAAATGTGAACGTAATTGGTGTTGAATTGGAACGGACACGCGAAGCCGCAACGCGAAGAAACGTGGTGGATTCGGCTGCAAAGTTTTCCAGACGAGTCTGATATCTGACTCAGGTTGGCTCTGTCTGCACTGAATCACTTCAATGTTAACGTAGTTGTCAACTCGTTCATGTAATAAAAAAAATTGGAAATAAATAAGTTAATTTAATTTTAAAAAAGAAAGTACTGCAAGATAGAGTATAAAACTTTCAAAAATATTTGATTAATGCTATAGTATGAATTGTGGAATTTGGGAAAATTCGTAAATAATTTCCATTTTCAGGACGCGCATTCGTTTGCATTTGATTAAATCGGGCGGTGTCGTCCTGAAGAGCTGTGAAGAGCAGACGAAATCCATGAAATTCACGCCCCTTGTTGGTAAGAGGAGATGGTGTTTTGTTCTGATCTGTGAGAAGTAAACGCCTGAAAATCTTGCATACTGGGTCGAAATCAGTTGTGACTAATCTGATCTTGGAGAACGGAAGCTCGAACAGATTTTTGTCATTTATGTAGAAGTTTCGCTCTGTAAATTTGCATTTCTAAGTCATGGCTTCAGACGACGAAATCCTACCAATATTAGAAAACGAAGTTCCTGGAGATGTCAAAGAAGAAGGATCAGAAACGGTTAATGAATCATCCGCACCCAGCCATCCCAATGAAGTTGGTGATGATGATACAGATGTGGAAATCCAACTCTCAGGATGTGGAGCCAGCCCATTTTGTGACCCTCGAAGAATGCCACACAGATTTATTGCACTCTTTTTAATGTGTCTTCTTGGATTTGGTTCAACATTTTGCTATGACAACCCAGGTAATCAATTGTTTTGTGGTAGTTTAGGTGGGCAAATGTAATTCAGGTTAATTCTTAGGTGCGCTGCAGGACAACCTCAAGTCGGACATGGGTATAAATACTGCCCAATTTGCCAATCTTTACGCCTGGTACTCCTGGCCAAATGTGATACTTTGTTTTATTGGTGGATTTTTATTGGATAGGTAAAGTTCATTAAAAAGTATCTGGAACTATGAGCTAATTTAAAATTGTTATAGAGTGTTTGGCATGCAGTTAGGAACCATTATATTTGCTACATTGGTGTTATTAGGACAACTGACATTTGCCTTAGGTGGTATTCTGAACAAATTTTGGTTGATGGAAATGGGCCGCCTAATTTTCGGGTAATAAATATAGAAAAACGCCAAATAACATTATAAACTAATCTTTTTAATTAGTATTGGAGGTGAATCATTGGCTGTCGCTCAAAACACTTATGCCGTTTCATGGTTCAAGGGGAAAGAACTAAACATGGTGTTCGGTTTGCAATTGAGCTTTGCCCGACTTGGCTCGACCGTAAATTTCAACGTTATGGGACCCTTATATAAACACGTTTCTCAGTTTTACACCGGTTATTTGTGCACAGGAGTGGTTCTAATGATAGGTATAATCAATCAATTTTAAAAATTTATTTTCTTTTTAAATAATTCGCCTATTTATTTTATTTAGCTTCGGCCTCTTGTGTGATGTCACTGTTGAGCGGACTTATACTTGGCTATTTGGATAAACGCGCTAATCGCATATTAAAAAAGACCGGACAGGCTGGTGAAGTAATTCGTTTTAGTGATGTCAAAGACTTTCCGGCAACGTTTTGGCTAATGTCAGTCATTTGCGTGGCTTATTACGTTGCCATATTCCCATTTATTGGACTTGGACAGTGAGTTATAGTTACGAGTTTAAACTTACACCGTAAACTTATTAAGAATATTTTTGTCTTTGTGCTCAGAGTGTTTTTTGAACGCAAGTTTGACTTCTCTCCTAGCAACGCTAATGCAGTAAACTCAATTGTCTACGTCATATCAGCGGTTGCCTCGCCTTTTTTCGGCATTTTAGTGGATAAGGTGGGTCGCAACATCTTGTGGGTTTTCCTTGCCATTGTTTTCACCATTGGGAGCCACGCCTTGCTCACGTTTACCTTCGTCAATCCTTACGTTGGAATGGTAATCTTTTGTCTATAAAATGTATTTAAATTTTGAAAATTAAATTTTTGCTTTTTCTCTTTTATCTACAGGTTACAATGGGGTTCTCGTATTCCATGCTAGCTAGTGCCTTGTGGCCCATGGTGGCTTTAGTTGTACCTGAATACCAATTAGGAACTGCTTATGGAATGTGAGTTAACTCTTATTACATCATTCCAGCAGAGACCCCATTTTTTTTTTTTTTAAATCTTCCAGCATGCAAGCTGTTCAGAATTTAGGAATGGCAGTGGTGACCATGATGGCTGGACGAATTGTCGATGACCAAGGCTACCTCGTTCTTGAAGTCTTCTTTTTGGCTTGGTTATGCTGTAAGTTTGGGTTCTGTTTTACCCTGATTACTCCTTCGTCAAGCATTAATTTATTTTTTTATTAATTTACTTTCTTCGTTGGCAGTGTCTTTGGTAGCCACAGTTTTGATATGGGTGATGAACGCAAGCCGTGGAGGTCTTCTGAATATGTCAGTAGCTGAAAGAGACAAACATGAACGAGAGCTCATGTATGCGTTTTCCTGGTTACCTATAAATTAAGCAACTGTACTGTAATCAAATCACCTAACGACGTTACGTTTTTAGGTCTAAAGAAAACTTGGAACGTGAAAAATTTTTCGCCTCTGGTTCCATGTCGGACGTGACTCCGTATGACCTTTTGCAACCTCGATCCGATTTCGCTATGCGCAACCGTTACCTCTCACGAATTGGAGCTAAAGTGGGTTATTGTTTCTTAAAAAAAAGTTATCATTAAGCTAATAATATTTTTTAAAATCCAGATTCCTGAACACTTGGTTCCTCAAGCGAGCATGGTCTATCGGGCTCTTCGATAAGAAGACTAATTATTTACATTGAAACAATATTTTTAAATCATTCGTGGCAGTATAGTAGAATTGATTGATTTTGTATTATTCCAGCTTGAAATAGCCGACCATATGCTGTCTTCTTTGTATGCCTGACAAAAATCTGACAACTCTCGCATATGCGGGTCTGCAAATAAATATTACAAGAGCTAATTCGAAAAATTAATCGAATAGCTTGAAAAATTATTATTTTAATGCCGCCTCTTACAACTAGTTTGTTATTAGCTCGATTATTACTCGATTGAAAGAAGGATGCAGTATTTTTTAAAGATCAAATTAGATAACGATTCTCATTGAATCTCATTGTATCTCACTAACATGACCCCTAAAAAAGTAAACAACCGACGTGAATTGGCATCTAGTACCGATCTTTTAGGCGTCCTTTTGCTATGAATGTCTATTGTCGATCGACGATCGTGACCTGTAAAAACCAGACGTCTAGTTCGTTTATCTCTTCTCTCCAAACAGGACTTCTACGAGTCGCCGTACGTAGGTACACTGGTACTGTGTGGATCGCGTACTATTACCGTTGAGCGTTGACTCGGTTATGTAAAGCGGCCCCAGCGAAGTATGAGCGTAGTTTAGATACCACTCCACGAAACCTTCCATGTTTCTTATTTCAATACATTTTCTCATTGGCAAATCCAATTCATCATCAACTGTCAGGATCCGCCTAAACTGTTTCTATTTACATTTTGGCTGTGAATACGACGTTGCCATCCGCCGTAAACCTTCTCCTCTTATACGACGATCAAGATTCAAAAATTGGCAGCATCGCTTGCGGAAGTGAAGTTGCCGTCTGCTGGCTCTCAATCTGCACATGGTGCATTGGTGCTCTGCATATCCATAAAGACCATAAATCCATATCATCAAAATTCAAAAGGAAGAAATTCACGTGTCACGTCGGGCGTTGACTCGAAAGAATCGAAGTGATAGATTCTCTAACTTTTTGCTTGAAACTGCAACATATTTGCATTAAGACAAACTGGTAGAAAATAATTTGAGCGATTAAAGTGACGGAAGTCACTTAATTAACTTGATTGGTTTCTAAATGTAATTTTCAGAAACAAGTAAAATTGTGTTTTTGATATATGATTTATTACATGTATGTAATAGACACTAAAGATTTTTTTTCTATTTAGGCTTCATGGCAAAAAGACACACTGATTTGGCCTTGGTCAAATCATCTGATCACATGGCTTGTTGGCTTGACTGCCGTCCATTTTACCACATTTCTATGTGTACCAGATGTATGTCTCATCTGATGCTGAAATAGGCCTACTTTACAGAAGAAGTAATTATGTTTTTCCATTTTCAAACTATAAGGCTATAGATTTAGTTTGATGACCAGATAGTAGATCCTTTTGCCTTAGTGTTGTTGTTTTGAGTGAGTGAAGTCAACTGGGACCTGTGGTTTTTTATGTTTTTCATACATTGGTTTGAATTTTCCATAGTTTTATTAAATTAATAGACTTGACTTGAAATTCTAGATCCCTTTTGTAAAATTTCTGAAACTATAAGGTACTACATAATTTAACTTTATTCCTGTCTTGGTGTTGTTTTACACAAAAGATATCTGTTCTCATCTGAAGTAAATTTAAATGTGTCAAATAGGTTTCACAGCCAGTTGAAGTCTGAGTTTCAGCAGTGCTATCTAACATGCTCATGGATTTGTTGCATCTTCATTGAAGTCCAATGTGGACATGGCTTTGTTGCAGCCAGCTGGTGAAAGGTGTTCTTGCTGGCTTGCTACCCGTACCAGCTATAGCTTTTGCCACATACAGAAACACTAAAGAACGATAGCTAAGCTGAAAAAATTTTTACAGTAAGGTTACACATTTACTTTGTTGATGACTAGTTCTTTGCTTTGTGTATGTTGACTTTTAGTTAAGACTTAAGACTGTTTCAAAAGCTTGCCAACTGTCAATTACTTTGTTACATTTCTAAAAGAAATTCTGAGGGATTGCTTAGTTTAACTTTACTTCTGCCATTTTGTTATTGTTACAAGACTTAATTGCTTGATAGTAATTTATTTATTTTTTAGTTAGGATTAACAGTCATTTGAATTCTTGGCTTAACCTATTTCTTCACTGCATTCTAATGTGGATTTGTTAAGCCAGCTAGTTAATTTACGTCATACAATCATGCAATATTCTTAAAGGTAACATTATTGATTAGACTGATTAAAATTTTGATCATCACATTTGTAATGTTTGATTACAGGCACCTTTTTAAAAATCTAACTTCAGCAATCTATTTGTATCCAATTGTTTAGGCTGCATGGAATTCTCATTTCCCTTTGATGTGAACTTCAATCACATACACTAATTAAAGGTCAGTAAAGTGACTATCTTATTCAGTTAATTCCAGAATTAAATGTGTTGATTTAGAAGTAAAAATTAAAGTTTTCAGGATCAAAGCTTTGCTAAACTTTTGATTAGTTTTTTAACATCATGGGAGTTTTGTCAAGTCATCAACCTTTATAAACAAAGTTCAAATGTGAATTTGTATTGAAATCTTTAACGAATGCCATGTGAATTTTTGTTTAAACCATATGTATCGTATAATGTTGCCATAGAATTCTGGGATAACTATGTGGAACACAAAAAAAACGTACCATTTTGTTCATTGATGCTAAAATTAATATAATCTCAATTTTGTTGTAGGTTTACGTTCCCAGAGTTGCTGCCTAATGTGGCGTGTTGTTCCCGCCTATGCCGATGAAAGATATTTTTTCTTCAAGTTGAAATGTGGCTGTTCGTTGGTGCTGGCGTCGTGTAGCGGAAGTTGCATCCTGTATTTTGTTCAATTGTACAAGTGTCTTTATCGTTTTTATGTTGAGAAGTAACAGAAATATGGGGAGTTTTTACGTTAAATAAATAATAAATATTTTCGGGATTAGGAAAACACCAAGGAGGAAGATGGTGGGGGTTGATGACTTAAATTGAAATGCTAATTAGTAGTGACGTGAAATTTAGTGTTGACACTCTTATTAACCCATAACCCAACATAAATTCAGATATCTATAGATCTAGATTATCTCTATAACCCATCCCTCTCACTCCTCTAATACTCATACCTCTAATATCCAAACTCCTAATACACATACTTTTTAATCTCATACCTAATTAATGTACATATGTAACATAAATTTATATAATAAACAAAAATTCATGAAAATAATATATTTTAAACTTGTTTTTTCTTTCTGAAATGGACAAAAAAATTAATAATTCAATAAACAGAGCGTCCGGTTCAAGACACTTTTTCTTCTGTACGAGTTAGAACGTAACCCGCCACCACCGCTGCGGCAATGAGACAAAAAGCGTTGGTTTAGTTTTGCGGAAATCTGCGTCAGTCAGGTTACAAGTTTTTCATACTCAATAACTTCTGTCGAATTTTGCATCTAGTCTACTGGTGCAAATAGCTATCCTATGTTTGGTAGTTAAGAAGATGGTTGTTTAAAAAACAAACAATGGTGAGTTTTTTTGGCTACTCAGAACACCCCATTGTTTGTTTCTTGAACAACCATTTTCTTAACTACCAAACACATGGAATCGCGATTTGCACTAATAGATTACATGCAAAATTCTACGCGAGTTGTTGAATAGGAAAAATTTGTAACTTGGCTAACGCAGATTTGCGCAAAAAATAAACCATGGCTTTTTGTTTCATTGGGTAGTGGGTTGCTTTGTTTTAACTCGCACATGCAATTGTAGGTTTTGTCTACGGCCCCCAGAGATAGTATCTGGACCGAGAAGAAGAGAGAAGTACGAGGCCAGTTTTACTGGGGAGATGTAGTCATACTAGGCTTCCGGGTTAGACTCATGACCCTCCAAAATTTTCATCGGATCATGCGCCTTCCAAGTCCCCGTTCGACCAGAGCTCTCCCCTCCTCCTGGTTTCACAGCGGGTGAGTGACCACCGGTGGGCGTTGGTTAGTGGTTAGTTAGGGAAACGGGGCCACAGAAAAGAAGGGAGCCCAGATATGCACTTGTGATTTATCTAACAACTACATCAGTCTTGAATTGCAGCATTCCCTTGTCAGTTTACAACAGTGGATGTGATCAGTAGCGAAAGAGTTACCCTGTAAAAGCAGAATGAACATTTATTTGGATGACAATAATATTAAAACAAGGTTGTAGCAACAGAAAGCAGTACCTCAAATCAAGAGGACCCATGTAAGGAAGTAAACAGGGAGATTCAAGGGTAGCAGCCAGTGGGTTAGCAAAGAACCTTGTCAACTGTATATAGTCCTCTTTCTTCAAACAACATGACTTCTCATAAAGTCTATCATGCTACATTAGAAACCTAAAACCTGTAAATAAAAAATAAAGTCATCGCCTTGTCTATAATTTGTGGCATCAATGTGCTTGATGTGTATGATCTAAAAGAATAATTCAACTTAAAAATTATATAGACTTAAGTGCAGAACAATACTTTAAATACATTGGTCCATGCTAAGGTTGGTGATCTTGCAATTCCCATAGAATGATTCAGCCGATAATAGTCATGAATCCTAATAAAAGATGAGAAGACTATGTTCCAGCAATAATTTACTAAAGCTAGTGTTAGTTGTTACCACTCTGTCATTTGGATGACATATTCTGTAGGATAGGCCTACCAGGATTTTTAACACATTTTTAACACAATAGTTGACAGTACTGGCTTCTGTACCTTTCACATTTTTTCCTGGAAATGGAGGAGAAATAATGATGTTATTAAACACATATTCGGTAAACAATCCATGCCAAACAGATTGCACAGGAAATCTAGTCAATTTACCAACGAATTCATTGGTAATTTTCGAAGAAGATAGCTGTAGCTGAACTTTTGACAACGAACCGCCATTAGCCCATTTGTGACACAACAAACAACATTCTTTCAATTCACGCCATCTATTTGCCACGTTCAAAACTCAATATCTAAAGGACTGACCTCACATAGTCACAAGTCATAAAAGTAATCAAATAGACCATTTCTCTTTGCTTAAATTAGCATGGAATCTTTAGAATTCTACAGAGAACAAAGCTCACATGTTAGTTTCATGCAAATTTTCCGGAAGTATACCGGAAGTAAGCGATAGCTCCTTAACCATTGAGCTGTCGACAAAATAAACCAAATATTCGTGATCTACGTGAAATTTGGGGTCGATTAGGTGTAATTTAAGCGAAATCCAGATTTTGGTCAAAATCGAGATTTTTCCTGAACTATAGTTCAGGATCATTCTCAAAACCGGAAGTAAGCGTACGTACAAAAAAAACATGAACTTTACAACAAATTTCACGAGGATCACGAATATGTGGTTCTTTTGTGCGTCGAATGAATATTTACTAAACTACTGACTGAAATCAGAAAACCGGAAGTAGAAAAAAAAAACACATTATTAAAAATCTAACAAGTGAGCTTTGTTGCTGAAACAGAAACTGACAGTCATCAACCAAAATTTTCTTGAAGTAGCATTTAGACAATTCTTCAGAGATGTGCAAAGTAAGCGTATTTAAAATGAGAGGAAAATGATCAAAAGCTATATGCTGTCTAGCGTCAGAAAGAAGAAACGTTCACAGTAACATGAAAACAATGTCCGATCGGATCTCGCTCGTTGAGTCGTTGACGCTCAATTAAAAGAACTAAAAAATAAGGGCAAATAACTTTGATACTCACGTAATATTCATCCCTGCAAATTTGTTATCTCGTCTTCGACCGCAGCCTCACACATCACAACAGACGAAATCCCCAAGGTATAATGCGCTATGAGGAGTGCATTATACAATGCTTCATCTACATCTGTTAGTGATTCCAGATTGTTGAAGAAATGTCGTATACTGCTACTTCTACCGGCTTTACGTATCACCTTTTTAACTTCATTCCTGTCATTCTGCACTTTGCCTTACTTGTGATAAATCTTTCTTTTTTTCTCTGTAGGTTTCGATGGTCATTGATGTTCACACCGTTAATGAAGATGCTGCCTAAATGAGGAGATGGTGTGCTTAAAGCTGTGGCTGCTGCTGCTGTCCTTGGTGTCACGATTCAATGTGTTCGTTAATTTTTCTGTCATGTCAAATCTCTTCCATCTGTCGTTGGCAGCACCTTAACCACAGTGGTGTTAGTGTAAAATTAAAATCTCCGAAGAGATGCACATCGACGCTCAAACATCTGCATTTGTGCTTATCCTCGGTAACGTTCATTGAAGCAAAACGTATGTGCTATTAATGTTGTATTTATTGCTGAGTTTTACGACATGAATCGATTCGGATGAACGATGAATAATAACACATATCAGTTAAATAAAATATAGAACGGGCTAGTCATTTGTCTTATAGCTAACGTAAAATTCATGATGATGAAAATAATGTTGAACAAACGTACAAATCCCCGCCTTCGCTTTTCTCTCACTTCATTATTTAGGTACAACGCTAAGTATCGATTGCGGAATGGCAGTCGTGAAAATACATGATTCATCAGCAGGTCTGAATAAATAAATGTGCTTGGTGAAAAGATCGATGCAAAGCGAATTTTAAATTAACCTAATACAATATACAAACCATCAAATAATCTATATTTAATTAACGAACTAAAAAGTTGTGGGCTAGAATAGAAATCTTTACTGGAAGCGTTCCAATCCTTTGATTGCCTTTCTTGGATGGTGCCTTTGACGACCCTTCTACTCGCAACAGTATGTACCCTATACATGAAAGCTATCCAACAACGGTAAGGCGAGGGCCTTTATTTCTCAAATTTGTAATATATAGAATGCTTCCAGCAAAACAGCGGTTTTCCCCCGAACAAACTATGATTACATCCACCAATTTGGTCGAACATAAACGCGCAACCTTTCTGGATTCAGTAATTGTCTTATAGCTACTACTGTACGCCACCGGGTTCATCTGGTTCTAAAAAGAATGCTAGCGGCAGCAAAACGACGGTAAAAAAGAAACTTATTAGCTAAAAGAACTTATTAGTGCTAGTGGAATAGCACCAAAGATTCAAATCGGTATCTCCAATGTAGCTAATTCTGAGTCATACACTCATACGCTGCCGGGCCCATCTGATCTTGAAAAATTCGTGTTGATCTTGTGTGACCGAAATGAAAGACGGCCGCATTTCCTTATTCAAATAAGCTACCTTGGCCGCTTTCGACTATTTGGGTCATTAGTTCATTGTCTCGTGACTACCGAAAGAGGATGAACATTTCCTGCTGTACAGGCACTAAGAACATCTGTTAAAAGAGAAGGGGGTACGGTTTTGTTAGTCAGTCAAAAACAAACTCGCGAGACATCTGCTTCTCAGTGGTGTTTAAAAATGAAATTGAAACTTTATCTGGTAGTGCTAGTACTTTTTTTCGAAGGAAAACTGTGCGATCTATTTCCATTCGATGACCCCTTTTTTGAAAGTGAACCAGTGGAACCAGTTGGACCAGTGGCAACTATTCCGACACTCGGCCAGGTGCGTGGGTCCCAAATGACTTCACAAGTCGGCCGATCCTTCTACGCTTTCCGGGGTATCCCGTACGCAAAACCTCCAGTCGGAGACCTTCGTTTCAGTGTGAGAAATTAGAAAATCCGTTAAGAAAATTAAAATATTTTTGAAGCCTAATACTTGAAAGTGTCTACCTCACTAATTCGAAAATCCTAGGATCCATTGCCTGTTGATCCTTGGTTAGGAGAGACTCTCGATGTCACTCGTGAAGGCCCCACTTGTATACAATATAATACGCTTGTGCAATTTATCCTTGGTAAGGAAGATTGCCTGAAACTCAATATCTACACTCACGATGTAAGTTTAGTCACTTGCTAGGCTAAGAAAAAAGATTGTCCTAAGATTACTGCACAAAATTTACTCATTTTCATTACGACAGTTGGATTTCGCGAATAGCACAAGAGCTGTTATGGTTTGGATTCACGGTGGATCTTGGTTCATGAGTAGTGGTAACGGCGGTTTGACCGATATATACGGACCTCGTTATTTACTTGATCGCGATATTGTCCTGGTGACGATTAACTACCGACTTGGCCCATTCGGTTGGGCAAGAAAAAAATCCGCAAACAAATTGTCAGTGAAACATAAAATTTCAAAATTTTAATTAGGTTTTTTAACTACTGAAGACGCTGAAGCTCCAGGAAACTATGGACTGTTGGATCAGACAATGGCATTAAGGTAATTTCAGGATGCTTGGGTACACGTAAAAAAAAAAACTCTTTGTGAGCTGGAATTTAATTGATGCGTGGAAAGATGGGTACGTGACCATATTCGCTATTTCGGTGGCAACCCGGATGCAGTTACCATTTTTGGCGAAAGTTCTGGGGCTGCAAGTGTGCAACACCATCTTTTATCACCTCATTCCAAAGGTATTAAAACATTCAGTGGCGTAGCTTTCCCATGAAAAAGAGAATTTTAAAAGTTGTTTATTGGGGTTGAAAAAAGGGCTGTTTCATCGGGCTATCGCTCAGTCGGGATCAGCGCTCAATCCTTGGTCGATAGAAAAATCAGTTGGTGAATACTCTAGATTGTTGGCCAAGGATTTGGACTGCCTATCTTCAAATTCCAGTGAGGTATTGTCCTGTCTACGTAACAAACCCGCCAGGGAGTTGGCAATTTTCCGGAAAAAAATTGAAGTACGTAAAACGAAAGAGTACAAAACGTTTTTGCCAAGTCATGTAAAACGTTTTATATAGGTTTTTAAAATTATCCCAATCGCATTCGGACCTCGTGTTGACACCGAAAGGGAATTACCATTTATGCCAGATGAACCGAAAAATCTCATTGAACAGAAACAAATCAATGAAGTTCCATTAATTATGGGACTGAACGAAAACGAAGGAGCTTTTACCATTGCAAGTAAGGAGAAAAAAATAATTCTACTCTCGAGTGGCTAAAATTTTCGTTTCGTTTCATACTCGGTCTTACAGTGCTTCTTTCTAACAACGGTACCCTTTTGAGGAATTTTAGCGAAGACCCTTTGAAATATCTGCGATCCCTTTTGGGCGTTGAAAATACAAAGAACGGTGATCAGGTTATTAATCGGATAGAAGGGCAATATTTTACTCCAAACAAGACTTTCGAGAATCAATTAATTGAACTAGAACAGGTAATAGGCCAAGTATCTATAAAATATTAAAATTCGACGCCCGAATAACATTTATTTATATAGATGATTTCCGATTACGCCTTCTTTAAAGGAATAGACGATGCAGTTCATTTGTTCAGCAAGTTTAGCGACCAACCGACCTATTACTATTTGTTCGGATATCGAGGTCAGCTCTCGGTGACTTCACTTTTGGGTTTATCTCCTGATTTGAATTTGGGTAAAAACCATTGCCGATTTAAACTAAAAAAAATAAAATGTCTGATATGTACGCTTTACGCAAATTCAAAGGTGTCAGTCACACGGATGAACTCTACTTTATGTTTACGAACGACTTTCTTCCCCGTTTGAATTCTACGAACGACATAACAGTATCGAAGCTTCTATTAGACTTGTGGACTACATTTGCGCAAGATGGGTAATAGCCGTTTTAAAAGAGTCTCAGAAGGATCTAAAATAATTTTGAAATGCAGTGTACCTCAAAGTGACCTAGTGAATGGTGGATGGTGCCCAATAGAAGTAGATCAAACACAGTACCTCAAAATCGATGCTGAATATCCTGCCATGATGAATCAGTCGATGCCGTTCCACGATCGCCTAGCCTTCTGGAATCAAGACTTTAATCCTTCCACTGTGTGAGAAAATGTTAATTTTAATGTTTTGCAATGATAAGAATGACGACTCAAGCGCGATGATTTTTCCATTAGTAACAAACAAAACATATCCATATTAACTTGGTAAAAGGGGAACTTCTGTTAGAATTTTTTAAGTTTCGTATACACTTATTGATAGCAAAGATTTTATTATTCATTTAAGAAAATTTACCTGGTTGATTTACATAGCTTTGAAAAGATTGCTTAGTGAGTAGGCAACATATTTCTGGCCAAAAACCACAAACAGTAATCTCAAACCATTGATGGCGACGATGTTACTTTTATACAACCAAACCGTCATTACGGAAGCCCTGACTTGAACTTAAACGGGTGCCTCGCAGCATCACTGCTCGAGGAAGAAGAGGAGGTGTACGGACATGAATACCTCTACCGTAAGGTGTATATGCCTTAAGATTGTATTTTGTACCTTCCTCGCCTGTCACGGCCACCCAACCTACATCCAATTATTTGAAAGTGATATTATTTGGGCATTAGATATTTACAGCAAATGTTTTCTCACCTGCTGACGACAAGACAATATCGACGGCGCTTTCTTTCCATCCGACACCTGTAACGGTTATGTCTTTGCCAGAGAGACCGGGCCAGTGTTTCAAACGCTTTTCGCTTCCAAATGGGACGGCTAAGATCGGACTTCCAAGAAGTTCGGCATACATCTGATCTGCATCTTGGTGATCAATCAATGTCAAAGGAAGATCACTGGAAGCCAGTGTAGTCAGTCTATAAAGATTTGAATGCATAAAATAATCACAAGTTATGTTAAAACATTAGTGATTGAATCAATTTACAGGAGCGAATGAGGACCGTCCACGTAGTCAATTCTCCCTAATCCAGCCAAAAAATACGTCATTCCAGGTTTAATCAAGACTGTTCTAGGCTTGATTAGCTTCTTAGGAAGTGTACACATCAACTCCTCTAGTGTAAGCAATGTCAAAATCTGATCCAATAGAAAAAACGTTTTAATCTTGCAATCATGACAATAATATTATAGGATTTAAAATACCTGACTAGGGTTGATGGTTCCCGGCGTGTCGAAACACCATTTGCTATCAAGAAAGTCTTTACTTTTAGGATTAAAACTCCTTTTTTCATCACCAGGTATTACAGCACGCAAGGAAAACGGATCGAAAGCTTCTCTTTCTTCCTTTGTTTTTGCAGTAAAAGTTCGTCCAATATGACCTAATCAGAAAAAGATCATAAACAAAAGCCGATTCAAACTCAAGACCAGATAGATGACTACCTATCAACGTAGCAAATTCACGATTGCGCGTTTCTTTCAATTGTTCTTTTCTCATTCTCTCTTCGGTAGCATGAGATCGGCTTTCTGCTTTTAGACGAAGTGTTCTTTCATACAGTCGGATAGACGACGGTCGCAACATTGGAAATTTTAACCTGTAGAAGAAAGGAAATTTTTAGAAATTAAAATGTCAAAAATGGTTGAATGCTTAAATTACAAATTTAAAGTTGTTCCTGGCCAAGCGGAAACTGTGGCTCGCTCCAATAAATCACTGGCTTGCGTTTTGCAGAAATCAGAACTGATGAGGGCATTAAACAGTGAAGATTTCCCAACGTTCGTGCACCCCAATAGATAGACGTCACCCCGTGCCCCCCAAGAATTCTGAATTTTGGTGATGAGTTGCTCAACACCAAAACCGGTTGTTGCGCTGATAAGGGAGACAAGTTTAATGTTGGCACGATTGATGCCACTGTTTTCCAGTTCATTTACCAGACATTTTTTAATGTGATGTAGGTAGCCCTTACTGTCCTTGGGTATCAGATCCACTTTGTTACCGACTACACATACAGGTCGCTTGGTGCCAATTATATCAAGCAAACCAGGCCAGATGCTGCAAGGAAAATCGAGCAGGTCGACAACAAGAATAACCATGGCTACCTGGTCACGAATAACCGATATAACTTTAGGATACTCTTCGGGACTGATGTTGACATTTAGAGCGACATCATGATCTCGGAGAAAACGACATCTTTGGCAAATTTGGCCACGTAGATCAGGAGTCTGAAAACTGGAGAAGATTTCACTGGGCAAATAGCCAGGAATCGATGGACTCTGACAGTGAAGCTTAGCACCACAACCACCACAAGGAATAATGCTGACCAGAATGTCTGGATTGGGTGTACCATAATTCAACTCATCTGACAGATGTAGTTCCTCAAGCTGAGCTTTTCTTTTAGCTTTAAATTTAGCTAGTTTTTGAGTGACTGGTGTGTGTGCTAAATATGGGAATGAGAAACTATTCCCAACTTCATGGTCTAAATCTTCAACTTCAACTTTTGTTTCTTCAGTTTGTCCACTTATTTCATCTGACGATTTCTTCATTATCAAGGAGGCAATAATTGAATCTACTTCTTTATCAAGCAGTTCATTTTTCTGTTGTTGTTTTTCCCTTGAGTCGAGCACTTGATATTTCTTTACACGATTCAAAAATCGAGTCCGATCCACGAATGAATCGACTAAGGAGTTGTACACAATTTTGCCTTCAATTTCCTTTTGGGTGATTTTTACTTTCACTACATCGGTCACTTGAGGGAGTTTGCTGCGTGCGTCGATATAGAATTCCGGGTGACTATTTTCCTTCAAATCTGAATCAATATGATTAGGTTCATCTAAAGCACTATTCTGAGAATTCAAATATCTTCTGTTATAGTAGATATTTCTCAAGGCAAAAACATGCCTTCTTGTTCGATAACACGTCGAGATCATCGTGAGAACTTTATTTTACTAACTCACGTGGGAAACAAAATGAAATCAACATGCAGATTGCAGAAGCTCGATGTCGTCTGCTAGTTTTTATTACGCACAACTTAGAAGTCAGCAACGCGGAATCCAAAAACGGTTTAAATTTCCTCAATTATTCATTTAGGTTTTAGGGAATTCTGGTTAAGATAATTTAGTAAGCTTCTTCAATGAACCAGCCACTGAAAGTAACATCAGGTAATAACCAGTACATTTGAATTCGTCGTAAGAATTTGAATTTTTTATGAATTAGTATCCTCTAGAACGGCTAGATTCAAGGGAATTTCGTTTCTTAGCTGGGGTGGTATTCCTTTAAATCCTATGACTCCAACGTAATTTGGAGTTAGTGGTGGAGGTGACGTTGTTTGAGTAGTTGTTGTAGATCGAATGGTGGTTGATAAGGAGGCAGGCCAGGAAATGCGTTTATAATGTGGAACTGGACGAGGAGGTGGTGCTGATTGAGTAGTAGTTGTAGCTAGAGTTGTAGTAGATAACGGAGTTTCCCAAGATGTGTTAGGAGTTTCTGATGTAAGATGGAGCGACGGTGAAACGGTTGCACCTTCAAAATCCTTTACATTAGGTAACGACTTTTCCAATCGATCGATGGTAGGAGCGGTCGAATTGACATCATACTCGCAAACAAAGTACAAATATCGTTGGCAATCCGATCCCTGAAGGCAATATTTGATGTATAATATCTCTATCGTAAATGTAAGAAGACAAACAATTCGTTACCTGTAGAGCGTAGCGTTGCAAGTTCCTGTCATACGAAAGTCTAAGACATTTGCCATTATTAGTTTCAGTTGAAATATCCGGTGTGTTAAACCACATGCTAGGATCAATATTCGTCAGAGATGTTCCAAGAGATGGCCAAAGCCACATAAGCCCGGGGTTGAGACCACCAGTCCAGTAACCCCCACCTAAATTATTCCATACTATTTCCTTATATAAATGTTCTCCTGCCAAATTAAATCTATAATTTACCGATTTGGTCAGTTCTGTTGTAGCGCAAGTAATCAGTCAATTTCCTTAATTCATCTGTAGACTTAGGTTCAGCTAATTTAGCCTGTATTTCTTTGCAACTGGCATTTGCGTCCTAGAATTAAATGTTACGATCATTATGAGGGAAACAATAACATGCATATCAAAATTTCGTTTAATCGAAATACCTGCCAGTTTCTGCGAACGTTGGGTTCAACGCTGATGGAATAACATGGTGCTGTAGGGTCATTTTCGTCAAGGCTGAAAAACTGAATGGGACACCTGCGTGCCACTCCTCGTTTTCCAGTGGTTTTCCCGGTATCGTAAAATCCTGTTTTCGCCTTAACATTAAACATCGCCATTGAATTAAATGAAAAAAAAAATAAAAAGTACCCAAGTTGTTGGGATTGATCCACTCTCGCGTCACTTCTTCCAAATCGCCCAAGCGCTGCTCCAAATATGATGTCCTTTCGAACAGCAAGGCAGTTTCGCTTTCTAGCTTTTCTTTAGTCGATAAAAGCGCAGAGTTCATCGTGGATAGCGATCGGATATTTTCCTCCATTACTTCTTTAGTTTGCTGGTTTTCTAATTTCGTCTCCTATTTCATACACATTTATTGATGTCAGTTTCTCATGATGTCAGATTATAATTTTAGAACTTGCCAGTTCGTTGAGCCTTTCAACTAAATGTTCCATAGCATCAACCAAATCAGAATAATCAACGACTGATGGAGAATGGGTTACGACTTCGACAGTTTGATAAGAAGGAACGACACCGCTAAGGATGTACTTCCCCGATTTAGCATGCGATTCTAATTTCTCACTTTAGACAAAGAAATTAGTGCACAAATTTTTTAAATAAATTTGTCTAAACTTACTCGACACTCGGAGTGTAGGGCGAGATAATTTGAATAGGCGGGTTTTCCCGCTTTTCCAATACTGGTGCGCTGACCTGCGGAACAGTAAAAGGATATTCCGGCGATGGTCGGAATTCGGGAACGGACTTTAGTTCCTTGGCTGGCAATTGCTGTGAAACTTTTAGTTCCGGATAATCTTGGAAATACACTGAACGTGTGGTAGTCGTAGTAGACCGCGCCACATCTTTTGCTGCCCGATGTTTGGCTGCATCTTGAATTTGATAGTTGAGCTGACCAGCATTAGTATTACTCAGAGGAAAGATAACTGATCCCTTCCCGGCTCGTTCGCTTGGAACCCAATCATTTCTCGCCTGAGCCGGCTGAGCGTACGGTCTGTTCACGTAGATGCGATTACCTGAAAAAAGAAAAAAAACGATTGAATACAGGTAAATTTTCAGTGTTTTTAGTGTTTGCAGAATTACAACTTTTGAACTTAAAAGTTACCTGTGCGAGAAGGATTGGCGATACCAAGGCAAACCAAAATAACAAGTAAATGAAACGTGTTTAGAAACATTTTCCACAAATCAAAGACAACTGTTCATGTCGTTGTCCAATAACCGACTGACGGTACACACAGTTTGCTTTGGAGAAATAACTCTCGCTAGAGATTTTGTTTTCCCCTTGTTGACTTGACGAGGTAAAAAAAAGGGTCATCGCTCTCACCGCTTTTACTAAAAATTGAGGGTAATGTTGCATTTTTTATCAGGACTCTCGTCATCTGGAGTTCTGCCCTGATCCTAAAGAAGTGTTGTCTATGATGCTTCTCTCCTTTTAACGCAAGAACAGACGGGTAACGGGTAGTAATTTCCTTTTCGAAAATTGCCTGGAAAAATTACTACCCATGTGTCCCTCAAGGGTCCTTAATATGGTGGATCACACGGATAAAAGTGCATTTCATCTTCTCTTAAAGATCTTTTCGAGATATACTGCGAGCACCTCCTCCCCAGAGTGAGAGCGTGTGACCTACTAAACTCAAGATGGGCAAGCGGTACCAGTATGCCGTCACCTCGATCTTCCGCTTTCTCCAAAAATTCGATTTCCCAACACCTCCTACTTTGTTCAACCATGCATTGTGCTAAAACATTTTTTTGCAGGAGAAAATATAGATGTCACAAAGACGAATTCGATTAAATGGGTACAAACTTAACAGCAGTAATAACATGCATTCAAACATTAAAACGATGATTAACTATAGAAAAGGCGACTTACCTAGTCCAGATTTTCTCCAGTTGAGTATAGGTCGGGTGAAAGCAAAGTAGGTTACCTGACAAATGTAGCGTCTAAATATGGTCATCTGCAGATTTCTTTTTCACTTCACCACTCTATTTCATCAGATTAGTCATTCAAAACGTATAGCCAAATCAGAGTGATCACTGACCAGCATACAGGAAAAAAGATACTATGCAAGCTCAACACCAGTAGTAATATGGTTAACACTGCCAATAATACTGCAATACGTTTCAGGGAGCACAAAATAAAGAAATATTTCACGTTGTGAAACGATTGACCTTGAATGACGCAAGGAAATTTGTCAAAAAATAAAAATGATATTAGTCACAAATAAATCACGAAGCGCGGTGAATGCTTATTAGATAGGCTAGTTCTAAATGATAGTTGGCAAGTTATTCTTATTAATTACTTTTTCTTTTCACTCAAAAAGTAGTTCATTTTCAGACACCGATTTATGAAGTCTATGACAGCAATAACGAGTGAATCGATGTGAAGTTCCTGAACTATCCATAAAAGCAACCAACGGCACATAAAGGTTCGAGACACGACCTTATTAAACCGCATAAGAAAATTGTTCGTGGCGATGTTCGAGCGCTGTTTTGCATTTCATTTATCGGTCGACGTTAACTTGACGAAAACGAATTCGAAGGCTGTCAATTTTAGAAGAAGGAAGAGAACCTGGAAGCTTAAACATTGCCTAGCACACACAAAAATTGATATAGGAAATGAAGCTGATAATAGACTATCGATAATCCTACTTCCATGAACTGATGGCAGTCGAGAACAGATGAACTGCGAGTGATTTGTTTAAACAGTTCGGCCATATCTCCGAAATCAGAACACCGTAAGAGTTCTGTTTCATTCAGTTTTATCAGTGTGAGGGCCACTCGGAAGATAATCTTTGAGCCTTCATTAAACATGCAATCCCACACTCTAAGCACCGTCTAAAATTAAAATCGATATTGATTTTTATCAACGAAAATGTAATAAAAAGTGGTAAAAACTAACCTCAACGGGCAGAACCTCGGCATAGAGACAAATAAACCATTTGGTGACGAGAATTGGCCAAGGAAGATGAAGATCCTTTAAAAGACGGTCAAGTTTAGAGGATTTTGAACGGACTAGTTCCCCTAATACGGCGATGTCAGTAATTAAGCCTTGCATATTTGATGAATAGTAGCTCGGCAAGATGTTGCGAATAAGGACTGTTAAGAGCCAGAAAGACTGTTCTTCATCCTTTGTTGCTATAAGCAAAAGACCAGCAACATAATTCAAACCCTGCAAAACATAACCAATACCAAGCCAAAACTTAAATTATAGAAAAACTTGTATGCGTCGATTGTGTAGTATATTAATAAAAAATAAATAAATACCTGGCAATATCCAACTGAGGTATTGTGTCTTGCACTTGCTCGTAATATGTTGTATAATGAGTTAAGTTTACCATCGGAAGATGGTACAAAATAGATGTTGTCTGGATATGTTCGGTTGAGGTCGTTTTGTATGATTTCATCCCAGTTTTGATGGCTAGTGTCACTTATCAAGTCTTGGTACAAATTTGGTTGACGAGACTTCAAGAAATTTGCTCCACTTGTCATCATCCAAACCTATAGAATAAAGTTTTATCAATCAAATTTTTATGTTTTTTTCAATTAAATCAATGTTTGTTGCAATAAACATTTGTGCATAAATACTGCAGCAAATTATATAGAAAGAAATATTAAAAGTAAAGAAGAAGAATTTCCCTTTATATTTATTCATACCTTTCCTCTAAACTGTGCTGGAACCCCTTTCCTTACAAATCTTTTCATTGTTCCACCATCAGGTAAGCTCTGCTGGCTTAAAATTGAATTCCATCGCATAGACCGCCTTGTTAAAATTACCATGTACCTTGACATGAAGGTCTCATAGGCTTTATAATCAAAATCATCTACAAATAAAAAAAAGTTACAAAAGGACGACAGAAAAAATACTAATTATGATAAACTTTCAAACCTGGTCTCTCAAAGCCATATTCATCCACTTTGCTGAAAACATAATGAATGGAATTGTAATTTCATATAGTTCAAGAAAAAGAAAGCCATGCAAAAAGTATTGCTCCAAGTGAGAAGGTCACACATATTTAAGGCAAATATAGGGCAGTTCAACACAAGGGACAAGACTTCACCTGAAAGAAGAAATCATGGTAAATGTTGAAGAAACCCCCTTCCAATCATATAGAAATCAACGGATGTTAAAAATAAGAAAGACAAAAAAAATCCACTCGTGGAATTCAAAATTAAAATAAAACGTCCACAACCCAACACAGAAACAAAAAAAAAACCACTTCCACTTTCGCTATAAATTTCTCGAGGCAGCCGATTTAGGTCTGTTTACCAAATAGTCTCGCCACCTGTTATCAATAAATTAAAATGTGTTACACAAAATATGCCAAAAGTTTCGTCTGCTTCTACGAATCGATTAGAATTTAGAAATTGTGACTCAACGCCAATGATTCACAGGAAGTATAAAGTGCTTATTCATTGCAGAACATATTAGTCGTTAAAGTTGCCTATTAAGACTTGCCTATCAAGATTCGTATTCGTAATTTGTTTTAGCCACGATGGAACACAAAGATACAAATGCCAGTGCCCAGCTAACCCAAATGTGTGAATCTTTAGATGAACTTACTTTGAAACAAGTGGATTTAGTGGATGAACAATTGGTTTTGATGTCGAAACTAAGTAGCCTTTTAACTGGCGGTTTCATTGATATGGCAAAAAGTCGCTACATCAGTGGAGAGAGAACAGTTTCTACTACACAAATTCCAGGAGAAGACAGTATTATTGAAGCTGTAACTACAGTTGATCGTGACAGCATGAACAAGCTAACAGTTTCAAGAAACAAAGAAGTGAATGACCCAATCAAATGGTTTGGTGTGTTGGTGCCCACTTCTTTGAAGCAAAGTCAGCATGCATTCCAAAAAGTTGTAGATGTTGCTGTAGAAATTGTCAACATTCGTAGAGAATGGCTACAGACATTTGACACTTCGGAGGAAGAGTACCAAAAGCTTTCTAGTTTAAAGAATTCCACATGAATGACTACCCATTTGTGATTGTAGAAACATGTCATACACCAATACCAAAATCTAAAATATATGTCCATTGGCAGATTCCTTAGAATTTATTTTACTACTATTAATGCTATGTTAGGTTATACATTTTGTATCAAGAAACAAAATTTTCACCTCAGGCATACAACTTCTTAAACATAAGGCTTCCCATCATATCAATTTAAAAGATAAAGTAAATGTCCAAGATAGTTTTGATTATGTATGACACAGGGGATGTTTGTTAAGAGAATTATGAAAGATTCCTACAAGTTGAGATGGAAGGTTATACTAAAAAAAATTCAGCATGCTTGGAATTTATCAATGGAACTACATTCTACATTGTCTAAAATTCTGGAATGATTCAGAAAAGTGCACTGAGGGCTAGAGCTGATTGTTATCCCAAAAGCTACCAATGCAAATGTAAATGATATTTTAAAATATGGGAAGACATGAGATGAGAAGACGAAATATTACTACGATGACTATAAAGAATGAGAACTTTTAGAATAGGTTGTTCCGCGCATAATGGTACATACGGAATCTGAAGATCAAACAAAACCAAACTCATTTAATGGAAGAGGAAACTAATACTGGGATGCCAGGTCTAAAGTGGTCAGTTACAACTGTTTCGAACAGCATATCTAATACTTGGAAGAGGAATTTTTCATATCAGGTAGAATTTTTCAGGAGAAATATTATAGTTAAGGAGTCGAGCATAACTTAAGATTGGACGTTGCCGTAGGTTCCGGGAGGAGGACGATAAAGTTCAGGGAAAGCCATCAATTGTAACCGATTGAAGGCAAACTTGTTGACGCCTACATTTTTTCTTGTATTTTCTCTCCTTGTCCCCTGACTGCATCAAAAGAAAACGTTAATATTCAAATGTTTAGATAAAACCAAATAAAAAATATGATTACCTTCTCATGCAAAGTAGAGACTTGTGAAACTCGGCTGTCGCCAGATCGAAATCATTTGTTAAGATATTAGTCTGTTCCAATGTCACGGCCATTCCAGTTCTATCTTTAGCACTTTTGCAGCAAGTTACTCTCAGACCTTCATTTAGCAAAATACAAAATTATTCCCCGGTATTTATGATCAACAATACATAAATATTGTACGAAATACCTTTCATTTTGCGAACCAAAATTTCAGCCAACGTATGGACAGCTATATTTTGAATTTTGTTGGAAGCTAATTCAATTTGTAGCTGAGACAAGATTGAGGGCAATGGAAGTCTAGGATCGTTTAATCCTGGAAGAAAAAATTAATCGTTAACATACTTCCACCTAATTTGTGTAGAGACAAAAAGTTACTTTTTCCAGGGAAATGCTCAGTGATCAGTTTTTGGTAACGTTTATAATAGATATCCAACCGTTCAAAACTCTGTAGGTTGGTAGCATTTACAGCTGACATATCGCCAAACTTGTCAGCCATAAGGGCTTGCTCGTTTACGCCGATATTAAAAAATACGGGAATTAACTGAAATTCGATCAAACCAAGTCGAGACGCACTAGACGGCAGAGCGGAAAATACTGTGGGGGGAACTGGGATCATAACCTGAAAATCCACAAAACAAATCGTCAATATTGGTTCCCTGGTGCGCAGATCTAATGCCACGATTACTTACTTGGAGAGCGTCTCTACAACCATGTATCTGAGGTAAATATTCTTTAGGTATGGAGGTGGCTTGTTTTGTTGAATTTGGCGATGGATTATTAGTTGTGCTGGAGGTGGCAGACGCAGGAATAAGGAGGAATCTTACTGCAGCGAGATCTTCCAAGGCCACGGCCATATCAGACCACATGCCCGCTTCTAAAAATTTAAGGGATACGAAATTTCATTTCAATAATTTTATCCTAAACAATATCACAATTCGCAGGACCTATTGCCTTGATAGAATAACTCCGAAAGTCGACAGTTAGATATTTTAAGGACTATTAATTACCTGTACGGTAGGGCGTCAAAAGCCCTTCAACATTCAAAAGGAGACCGGCATTGCTTAATAAAACCATCAGCTCAGGATCAACCGGATTGCAACACAATCGGGCGACAAGGATAGTCAGCGCAGCGGTAAGCTGAAAACGGAAAACAAAGCGTGAGGAAGGATGACAAGCAAATATTGAGAATTAAATTCATTTACAGCTTGAGAAAAGCAAACGTCACGTCGATGTTGAATCGAATGAGCCGTAGCCGATCGAGGAAGTTCTTCTTGAAGTCGCTGGACGCCATGGACAAGTCGCAAAGTTTTGATCAATGCTTGGGCAGCTGACAAGAGTTTGGAAAGGCAAGGGGAGAGCTCTGTACACCACTTCTGATTGCTCTTTTCAGTATTTGCACTATCCATTGTCGAATCATTTTGATTTTCGACATTCTTATTAACGCTGTCAACAGAATCTGTATATAATCTTCCTTCATATTTGTCCAAAAGAGATGCAAGGCCGGGAGCTTGTTCTAATTGGCTGTTGTTATTACTCATCTTGGGTTGCAATTTAAGAAGAATCTATAGCAAAAACAAATAAAATTAAAAGGTGGATTGATGTATGCAATTTAAGGCGACATTCGGTTACCTGCAATTTTCCAGCAAGTGCCAAAAGAGATGCTTCAAGATTGACACGAATGAGATCAGTTGGTTCAGGTTCATCTGAAGCTGAGTAAAATGTTTTCCTGCTACTACTGGTATCAAGGACTAGGCGCTCGGCCATAGAGCGTAATGGGAGTAATGAAAAATCGGCAAGAGTAGGCGAAACAGTAGCATTTGAGAGCTTATTTTTCTCAAAAAAACTCAGAGCATTGCCTAATGTGCAACACAAATTCTGTGAGGACGATCAATGTGTAAGATGTTGATAGCCATTAAAAATATCTTACCAACAAAAGGAGCATCTAGCAGGATCGTAAGGGAACGGACTCTTTTAATAAGTGATTCTACAATTTTCAAAATAGCCGAAAAATCTTGTTGGATTGCTCCAGCGCCTAGGAGCAACTTGACAGCGCCCTGAATATGGCGAAGAGTTTGACAGGCTGTCTGGACAGCTTCACGCGCAGGCAAAACGTGGTCTATTTGCATGGCCGAAGTATGAAAGTTTCTAAGTAATTTGAGCAAGCCCCCACCTTTGAAACCTTTAAATTTGAATTGTGATTTCTTTTTGGTATTTTGAAAATAAATTTGAAATGTGAAAAAAATTCAAACCATGTGGTATTGCGGTGAAGGCTCCAACAGTTAGGCAATCGTAAGTTCCCTCCTTTCGCAAACTGCTATTCTGCCCCCAAAACCTTGCACATAAAAAAGGGAAGAATTCTAAATATAATTCCTGGACATGTTTAGAGCAGCTTACTAACCTTTGAAGATGGAGATTTACTGGGCAGTACCTGTTGAAATAAAATTTCAAATATTTTTAAAATTTGAATTAGGCGGAAAATCGTTGTAATAAATTGAATGTACTGTAAAGTAGATTTATCCTTCTGAGAACTTGGCCGAAAAAAGGATGTCGCTCCTTCTACTGATTCAAGGGCCTTAAAGGAGTTCACTGAAATTAGACCTTTCATGGCAAAACTTTTATTCTTCAGTTGCACATACCTGAGTGTAATCTCCAATGCGCCGAAAGTGTCTTTCAAAAAGCTGAAGCAACCGCTGTTGCCATGGAGAAGCCATCATTTCTCCTAAAGCAACCAGTTCACGTACGAGATCTTTTTCCTGATTAATCCATAATTTTAAAAGTTGAGCAGGCACGATGTTATTCAACCTTGACTCCATCATCGATTCGTGTACCACTGAAAAAAAGAATTTCTTAACGTAACTTCAAAACCCAAATAAAAGTACGTTGTTGTAACTCACCTATATCACCACCCAATCCTGAATGAAAGCGATAGGAGCGTGAGATAGACTGCGTAAAATAGACTGAGATCCAGCCTTGTGATGGTCGACGAAGTTCCGTTAGCAATTTTGGTGGTAAAGATTGCGTTCTTCTATGTTGATGTAAGACCAAATTCTCCTCTTGTGGTGATTGGGGATTGCTGGAATTACGTAGGGCATCGCCCAAGTCGATAACTGTGTGACCCGCTACAGTCACGAAGCCAACTTGATTACCGGAAGAAGAGATCAATGGTAAGCGCCGTTTAAGCGTCCCATCCTAAAGGAAAATCAATCAAATTTAACGATCTTCTCTGTGAATTCTGCATTATGCTATACTTGCCTGCAATAGGGAAGACAAAGTAAATTCGCTAGCTCCAATCATTATGTGTGTTCTACTCATGGCTTCTTTGACATCAGTTACAGTCAAGCGCAATCTTAAGAGACAAACAAATATTACTATTAATACTTTTTCCAATGAAATTTAACACTGTAAATTCACTTGGTGTCGTGTTGCATCCCCATACTGCACCAAAGAGGCAGAGTAACCAAAAATATTGGATTGCTGCAATCTTCAACACTCTCTGTCTGTCCAACTTGTTGCCACTGGAATGACTGTGGGACAAGATAGTGAAGAACGGCTTGGGGAGACGGTGGCCAGCCATGGCCGTCACAACGTAGATTGTCGCAGGCGATTGCTAGCTCCATCAAAGGTACTTCTCCAACTTCTGGGTTATTAAGCGTAAGTGTTGGTACTACTTGCAGCTTTTTCAATTGCATCTGCAAAGATGTAACTTGTGCCTGCAAAAAAACATGTAATAATAACTTTCAAACACAGTTGTTTTTAAATGGTGCTTACTCGAATGTATGAGTATGAGGCCCTATGAAGTACTTCAATCCAGCTATCTCGCTCGCCTTCTGAGCATGCAGCTAAGCGCTGATCTCCACCACCACTTTCCATTACTAAAAAAAATTTAAGAAGGAAATGTGACAACTGCTTTTTTTTTTTTAGTTTGCATTTTAAATACCCAAAGTAAATGGCCATGTTCCATCAAAAGGAACAGGATCTACATGAATATTTCCAATATCAAGAATGATTACACCAGCAGGTTCTGACCAAGCTTCACTGGACTTGAAGTAGAAAAGCATATTTCCTCGCAATCTGCACCAGCGCTCTGTGGCAACTAGAATAACAATATTAAATAGTTAAGATTTTTTTTAAACAACATAGATATTTTTTTAAATTAATATTGAGACTACCTCTACTCAGAGCACCTCCATAGCAGCTAAGATTGCGGAGGGATTTCCTCCTGTTGGATTTCTTAGACTTGCTATCCACATCATCTAAATCTTCACACAGCAAGGAGCGGGCAGCCAACACATAGCAAGCAACAAATCATTCATCATTCAAGCATGCACATGCATTCATTCATTGGCAAGCAACATAAACTATTCTTATTATTCAACATAAAGAAATCAAACATTTGATAGGTGAACGTTTTAGACTTACTCTCATTACGCTTGAAAATAACACCATCTTGTTTCTCGTACACGACAAGAGCGCCTTCTTTGATGAACCGATTGGAAGACTGGCAGGCCAGATTACTTAGTTCCTGTTTGTTAAACTTCATGGTAGTATTTTGCTTGCTTAATCATCTCATTACATTAGAACTGACTGGTGCAAACTGTGAAATTGATCAAATTCCACAGAGCACAGACCTACGAAAAAAACCAGTTTTGTGTAAACACTTTTGCAACAAAAAATTTTGTCGTCTGCAGAGGTTTCTATAGTTACCGTTCATCCTTTGTTTACATCAAGCGTTAACCTTCCAAAACCCACAAGTTTTTAGTTTCTGAATTCATATTTAAAAACAAATGAATCGAACGAGGAGCACAAAATTCAAGTTTAGTGAAGGCGAACGTGTTCTGTGTTTTGAGCCAGATGTAACAAAAGCAAGGGTACTGTACGACGCGAAAGTAAGAATTTCATTATTTATTCCCACACCTAGTTCCTAGTTGTTGCTTCATAGCAAACAGATTTAATTAATTTTGCAATATTTTATGATTGTCATTGTCATATTCATACAGGTTCTGGAAACACAAGTTAAGAAAGATGCTAAAGGAAAGAAATCAATTGAATACCTCATCCACTTTCAGGTATAGAATTTCTATTTTAATTCCAGTTAGTTTCTAGGGCACTCAAAATATTGTAATTTAGGGCTGGAATTCATCCTGGGACCGCTATGTTGCAGAGAGCTTTATTCTTCAAGACATACAAGAACACAGGCTTCTGCAGAAAGAACTTGCTGATGCTGCTCGCACCATACTGTAAAATATCTGGTTTACTCTGTGTATCTATCCCTTCTAAACAATTCAACCTGTATAGGAAGGAGACTAGAAGGACAACAAAGCAAAGGATAGGAGCGTTAAGGGGAGCTGATCCCAAATTTCGAACCGACTCGGAAAGTTCTAGTGTAGAAGAAGGGGACTCGGGAACTCGTAGTAGCTTTGAGGAAGATAGCACTGAATGTGAAAATAGTTCGGAGCCGATCGACAGTCAAGATTCAGCGGCAAATGAAAATACAATCGTCGTTTTCAATATTCCAGATTCAATTAAGCAATTGCTAGAGGAAGATGGCATCAAAATAAAATCTCGTAAAAAGGTTTGCATCAATTATCAGTTACATTATGTTTTGTTGTCTGAAGTTCTACGATTTTTCTTTAGTTGCTTAAATTACCTTGTCACGTCAGCGTCACAACCGTTCTGGATGGATTTCTTCGACATTATGCGTCTACGCTCACCAGCAAAAATTCTGAAAAGACTCGAGTGTCCCAGAGGACAAACAGTACCAGTAGTAATACCAGTTCTAATGCTGGAGATTCCGCCACCATTGCTACGCAATTAACTCTTTGCAAAGAAGTCATTGATGGTTTACGTAAGTAAAATAGAAATTTATATCTTCTTGGTCATGTCTGAGTGCAAGTACGTCCCATTTTGTTCGGTTTTCTTCAGGTGTTTCCTTTGATTTCTTGATCGGCTCCATTCTTTTGTACGCCGAAGAACGTCCGCAGTACGAGCAAATGAAAAACAAACATGATATCCGAATAAATAGAGGCCCTTCTAAAGTTGCTGAGCAGTAAGTAATGGTTTTCTTGAAATCGTTTTAAATGTTCTCAAAATCTTTGCTTGAAATACAGCCCGCTAACACATGACAACTTCCAGTGGAGGGTTCTTCCAGATTCCAACAACATTCAGAACTTTCTACCGTGCACTGTATACGGTGTTGTCCATCTTTGTCGCCTGTTAGGTAAATCTGAAAGATAATATCTAGCAAACATTGATCAAATTATTAAAAAATTATCCGAAAATTGCAGTGAAATTACCCGAAGTCATTCAAAAGATGCAACTATCAGAAGAGAAGCGTCGAATAGTAACAAACTTTTCAGAGCTTTTGCTTCAGTAAGTACCACAAGTCTTAAATCAATTTAACTTAATATCTACCCACAATCTTATCTTTTGCCAGGTACATCGACAAACATCAAATTCATGTATCTGAATCCGACTATGTTGCTGCTACAAAATTTTCATAAATACGTTAAAATTTTTCCAATAAAATTGTTATTCTCGCGTCTCGATGTTATTTGACTTGATTACAAAAATTGTATAATTGCAAGCATTATTACCTACATGACTATATTAGAGATGAAAACTTTAGATGTTTATTATTTATAAAAAAAAATAACTTTACTACATGCTAACGAGTATGTCAGTAGGTAAGGTAGATAAGTTGACTGAAATTAAAATCGTTATCGCGCTTTACCAGTTTTTCACCTCAAATAGTTGCCATGGAATTTAAATATATTCATTGAGCGTTTGATGAAACTGATGCAGTTCACGATATAGCTGAAGTGCCGTCGGACGGTCGCTTTTGGAAGAAGACCAGCAATATGCCATGATTGCATATCTAAATGTCGATATTTTCAAGATTAGGGTTTCATCTGCAAATATCAAAGATGTTTAAATAGAATCTTACAATTCATCAGGACAATTGACTGGCTGTGTAAGTCTATATCCATCCCGAAGTACTCGGCCGACTTCGAAAGGATCAATTTCAACGTAAGGCTGCTGAGCCAATGTTGTGACTTCCCAAAGAACCACACCAAAAGACCACTGTAATCCAAGAAGATGATTAGAATTCGTGATTTTTCTGGAAAAAATTCTTGAGGAAGGAGGGGATCAAACTCACAATATCAGAAGCAGTAGAAAACTCCCTTCGAGTAAGTGACTCCATTGCCATCCACTTTATCGGTCGATTCTCATTATCTCCCAAGCAATGGTAGTCATTAGGAAAGAAATCTCGGGATAAAGCCATGTCAGTTAACTTGACGTGAAACAGGTCATCAATTCTATTATAAGAAAATATTAAAAAAAAAGACTGATAAATTTTCTGATAACTGTAAGAACTTACACACAGTTTCTCGTCGCCAGATCTTTGTGGATGATGTTTTGTTGGTGCAAGTACTGAACTCCTCGTAAAACGTGCAGTGCAATAGTCACTAAATCCTGTGTGCAAAGGGGATGTGGTAGACTTCCATCTAGAGATCCTCTGCAGTATAATAACCATCTAGAATAGAAGAATGATTATAAAGCTATCCAACATAATTGATGATTTTCGTTCAAACCAACCGTTTTAGATTTCCATAAGTCACAGATGGATAAACCAATAGCGGTCGACATCCATCGCCATCAACAATACCGATCAATGGGTAAATGTTCTGATGTTTCAGATCTTGGAACCTTGTCCCTTCTTCCATCATAAGCCTCACTTGCGTTTCCGCTGCGTTATCTACATTTTAAAGAAATTAAATAAATCTTAAATCATTTTCTTCAAGGTGATGAGTAAGGACGTTATACTCATACTCTTGACTGTCTTGACTATGACGTCTTGAAGAGGTATCCCAGGTATTTGAAGAGTTGCATGAAAAATGGAACCAAATGTGCCCTCTAGTAAAGTTTTTCCAATGATAATATTGTTCCGCTGAAGACGGAACGATGGTTTATCCTCAGCGACAATTTGATGAGCAGCTGGATCATTTACATACAGTGTTGCTACACCCGCTTCTTCGGTACAAGATGCTTGAACAGGTGAATACACTGCTGTACCATTGTTGGGTGCAATAGTTCTAGATTGATGAATATGTAAGTAGCAGTAAAATATATCAATTAGGCTATAATTATGATTGCTACCTTTGTGGTTGTTGACGACATAAATTGTGCTTGGGGCAAAGAAAACAAGAGGCAGCTGCTAGTGACACTACAAGGACTCCAAAAGCTATTCCAACAGCCACAAACAGCATAAATGAGGAGTCCTCTGCTGGAATCACTTTTGATAGAACATCCTGGTCAACATTTCTAAAATCTTCTAACACACAAAATGCTTAAATGCTGACATTAGATATTGAAGATATAATATAAATTTTACCTGATGAGCAATCTTTCTTCATCACAACATTCAACACTGTCACATTATTGAAGGAAGTAAAATTTATTTTCATGGAGACTTCTAGTTTTGAAGGCAAATAGGTGCTACAAGGCAAAAGTAGGCAGAATATCTGTGGTTCCCTCGGTACCACACCTTGATTTGAAATATTCAAGGAAACATGGTTGACTGGTTGCATACTATTATCCTTGGTGAAAATAGAGTATTTAACCTGAAAAAGTAATAAAAAGCATTGACATTACAAACTGGTTGGATCATTACAGATTAGTGGGAAAGTTTACTGCTTTGGAATCAGCGTTCACCCAAACAAAACAAAGTTCTTGTATGTGGGATGGTACAGGTACCACAAAATGTTGTGCAACATCATTGATGCTTCCATCTCTAACATATGCCAATTCAGCTACAAGACCTGCCAAAGTATTAAAATAAATCAGTAAAAAATTTGTATTCATTGGATGTAGCTTCATTTTACCCAGCACTCTGAAACTTTCTTGTTGACTGATGTAAAAGTTGAGCCCAGCATTGGCCAGAGAAAAAAAGAGAAGAAAAAAGAAGACAATTATATTGTAACCCATTACTCCATTGTTTTCTATTTTTTTATAGTCACGATTAGTTTGCTTCTGAATTAAAATGAAAAGGAAAGAAGGCTATTTTCGTTGACAGTCAATTTTTCACTTCAGACGGATACGTTTAAAGCGTTGCCATTTTCACAATTGTTTATTACGAAGCAAGAGACGCGTAGTGGCCAAAAAAAGTACTACATAGTAGGGGAGTAAGGGGACCTCGCTCTTTTCAGCAGACGAAACAAATCAAAGGAAAATTGAATGAACTTAAATTAATTTTGTTTTGTTTTAGTCTACTGTTTTTATTGTCGGGCTGACGGGCGTTTCAGTAGTTTTCACGTTTTTCACGTGGTTCACTGTGGTGTATTTCTCCGACAAATTCAACTATCTTTTCCAAAACTTTGATGTCAACATGGCGGTTAACGTTCAAATTTCAAGTTTTCAGAAAAGAACAAAAGTGTCTTCCACTAATATAGTGGGCACAAAAATATCTGCGCTAAATAGCACATTAAATGTATCTTCCGGCATCAATTCTTTGGATAATATTATGGGTTAGTTTTCTATTATCTTAGGGGCTTACTAATGCTAATAATGTGTGATATTTTTTTCTTTAGAAGGTGGATTACCGTTGGGCTCTCTCTGTTTGATTGGTAATAGTTTTCCTTAAAATATTTTAAATTTGTACTTGTTTTCTCAAATTTTTATCAATTGAAAATAGAGGAGGATTTGTACGGCTCTTATGCCAAAATTATGACTAAGTACTTCTTGGCTGAAGGAGCTGTGCAAAAAAATCATCTTTTATCAGCTTCATTGAATGAAAATCCTTGGGATCTAGTGAGTAAATCCTTCAGAATTGAAATTGAATTAAAATTAAAATATTTGAACTCATAGCTCAACAACCTGCCATCCCCTGTGACTGAGCCCAAAGAAACAAATCCATTAATTGAAAACAAGGAGGAATTAAAGATTGCTTGGCGATATGAAAACCTTACATTGGAAGACAATAACCAAAGAACTGGAAATGCTTTTGATCTCTCCATTCCTTATGTCATTCCTGAAACTCAAAGGTCTAATATAGCAGTTTGGTGTGGGGAAAGTACCAACAATCTACAAGAAAAAAAAGGTAAAAATAAATGTTTGTTTAACACAAAATAGATTAATTTTAGTAACTAATACATTTTCACCTGCAGGGACACTGAAAAATCCCAATTGTTTAAGTCTACTGAGCACAGTCGAGGAAACCATTAAAAAATGGGAACTCGATTCTGTCAACAGCTCTAATCTACTGAGAATTACGATATCTTCATTCGGTTCACCATTTTGGCAGTTCGATGAAAACCAAAATAGTGTGTCGACGGATTTTACCGCCACTCTGTTGCTACTGAAATCCATAGTGCGCTCAGCCAATGCAGTAGCCGTTGTAACAATTCCTCATCAACTACTAAGCGTAAGACCCCTTCGAATGTTTATCCCGTATCATTTCACTGTTTCAATCGTAGACATTTTTATTTTTTAGCAAGCTCTGGTTAGTCGGAGTCGAAAATTGGCTGATGTGGTAATCCAGTTGAAATCTTTACGGGAAGACCCACACCTCCGTGATCTGATGGACGTCCACGGAATTTTGGAAATGAAGAAAATAATGAACTTGACGTCCCTTAAACCCATCCAGGATGGAACGACAACCTACGGTTTCAAAGCTACCAAGAGAAAATTCAAAATCGAGGTACGCTATCAACAGCGTGATTTATTAGACTTAATAGCTGATTATCTTTTGACTGTAACAAAATTATAGAAACTTCACCTACCACCAGCTGTTGAAGATGACAAATCGGCAGCTGACAATTCCTCATCGATGGGTTGTTCATCCGGTTCATCCAAATCCAATCTCGATTTCTAAAATGTCATCTATTTGATGTACTATCAGATAGCTCTTGTAAATACAAAACACTGGAGCCTTATTTATTGCGTATTATTTATTCTCGGTAAAATAAATTTGAGCCAATTGCTTGTTGATTTAAGCCCACACATTCTCTACGGAATAATATTGAAAGAATATGACTGTCTGAATAAATACCACATTCGTTTTATGGTATATATTGTGTTGGGAAATCCAATGTTTGTGTTGGTTCAACTAGCCGTTACTCATTTTTATTCTTCAAACATCCCATGGATGTTATTCACCGACGAATTCATTTGTTGGAAACTGCCACTCATCAACCGCGACACCGTATGCGGAGTACACAGATGCTATGCGGTTAAAAATGACGCACTGACAGTGACCAAAATTTTGTCATAAAAGGAGCTGACCAGCCGACCCTATGTAGAAATTTGTGGCAGATTCAAAGCAACGATTAAAAAAGATGAAAAAGTCCCTCGTTCTTCTTCTCGTCCTAGTCTGTCTCCAGTTGATAATTGAGGTATAAAAATGTTGAATATTAATCCCAAATTGGCGCATGCAATTGATTTATGCATTTTTATATACAGGCTAGCGAACAAGCACCAGTTGTTCCAGAAGGGTCTGAAATCCTGGACAAACGTCACGGAGGCAAGAAGAACGGCAATAAGAAAAGGTGCTCCACTTCTTCGTCATCAACAGCGACGTCGCTGCCCACAACTGTGTCTACCACCACGGAAGTCTCCACAACAACAACAACACCTGCGTCCCCATAAACGCGCAAATAGTTTTCTTTTTAAAAAAAGATGACTGCCGAATACAATGGAGTCCACATGACCTAATGTCGAAAATATACATTGTTTCTGTTTAAAGACATGTGTGATCATCTTTTTTTTTTATTATTTTTCCGACCAAGAAAATCTAAATCGTCGGTGGTGCACTATCCCGTGGGCTCTGTGTTGATGCCGGGAGATGATTGGCGTTAGTCTCGGTGTACCGTTAAAACGGTGGAAATGGGGGGAAATGGCTTCAAGCAAACAACGCGCATACGCTTTAACGGTCAATAAGGAAATGTATTCCCTCAATCTTTCTCAAGGTTCATCCTTTTGTGGGGGGGGGGGAAGAATAATAATAATAATTTATGCAGCGAAAAACACCAACCAACTTTCTTCCAGTGTTTTAGTTATTTTCAAACGTCGCGACAAACTGAGGGGGGAATATATGTATCTAAAAGCGATGAGGTCATTCACTTTTTGATTTTTACACAAATAGGTCACTCGTGGCAAGTCGGGGAAATCCAAAAGGAAGAAGAAACAGCCCCGAGGGGCGAGTGTTGAGAAATGCGGGGAACATTGAGGAATGGAGGATCCTCAATTCTTTATCGGTCAAGAAGAAGAAAAAAGAAAATTTGAAAGTCACAGACCCAGCACACACACACAGCACGCACTCACTTACCAGAAACCGAGTGGGCTCAGCCAACAGGTGCGTATAGCTGTTGGTGTACCCTATGCTTCGCAGTCAGTTTGGAGGGTGTCCTCCTGCCGCCAAGTCATGACCCGTCGTTCTCCAAGACATTTTTCTGATTCCATCATCATGCCAATAAGGTTTTATTTGTCCAGTAGCGTTTTATTCTGCACCGGCTTGTTGATCTTGACCGTGATGGCCGATCTCAAAGGCCAGCCGGATCTCACCCAAGTGACTGCCAATTCGGATTCCATCAAAGAAGATGTTGAACAACAACCTGCCGCTGCTGCTGCTGCTCCAATCCTCTGCGAGTGTGAATTTTTCGTCCAATCGTGGAAGACATCTCACATGATCCGGTTACCTATGGGTAAGTTTATCCCCTTTAATTATATGTATCCTATGCGTTGCTTTTTGAAAGTTGACGCTCTAATTATATAGAGTTCAAGTCTCACATTTAGACCTGAAGAGATAAAAGGCCATCCTTCGCTTGGGCTTTACCTCAATACCCTGAAGGCATCATGCCAAAAAGAAAAAAAGATAAACTAAAACCTTAATCTTCTTCTTTTCCTTTTTATGCATTTGTTCCAATTTGTTAGGTATTCAGCCTGTTCGGGCTAACACAACTACTCAGACGTCTGATAGTGATTTGTGCATACTACTTTGTCAAAATCAGGTTGGGTCATTGAATTAGTTTCAAGCTTTTATAGAGTTTCAATCTGGTTTTTTAATTTGTGATGTTTAACTAATTAGTTGCCGCCGTTACCTGAAGACGAGAAGGAAAGCAAATGGGCTCGGATTTTCAAAGGCGCTTGCCGGACGTTGTTGGCCAATGAATTGACTTCCCGTCACGGACTTGCCCGAATGACGAACGCTCTCGGAACTTCAACGACCGGAAGCGATGATGAGGAACCCGTTCGCGGCTGTTTACAAGCTTTCGCACGATCGGCTCACACTCGCATTTGGGTCCCGATGGGCCTCCAGTATCGTAAACTTCTTTCGTGCAGTCATCCGCGTCACCGACGGTACTAAATCAATTTCAAATGATTTCTTCACCAAATTCTCTAGATAAAAATGATAAAAAAAGATAAAAATGTAATTACCATTAATTACATTTTTGGATTGAATAGGAGTTTGACGGAAGGGCGGAAAGTGTCAAACAGTAAAAGTTCACTCAACAGCGTCGACGCTCAGAGCGCCGTGGACGCTGTCGTCGTTGAAGCGGCCCAGCCATCAGTCTCAGCGGCTGCTACTGCGCAGACGGATCAAAGCTCAACGGCCAAACCCTACGTTTCGCCTCTGAGGCTCCTGTTGAAACGGATGGACATTTTCGGTCCGGTCACCGAAAGCTTGGTGGACGTGTTCGACAACGGCGCCTGGCGCGAATTGCTCAGCACATTCGCCCTGGACTCGTACGTCGATCGATACCAGCGAATAGCCGTCGACTACCCGCAAGAGATCGACATTGGCCACTGCTATTTCGAATACTTTACCTACAACGTTTTCAATAATCGTTTCGCCCGCAAGTCCGGCAGCAGCCGCGGGATGGAAGACGACGCCGTCGGTTTCCTGGTCAACGCCGCCACTGGATTCCTCAGGAGCGACAACGCTTCGCAAATTCTGACTTCACTTTTCTCCAGGATTCCGTCTTCCGGCAACAGCAAACGAGTGGAGCGCCAGGAAGAAGCGGCCGAGCAGAAAGCTCCGCCCAATCCGCAAGAAGTCGCCATGTCCATCGCCCGCTTCTACCTGCGCCACTATTTCAGCAGTTTGACCGGAAGCAAGGTCCAGCTCAACAAGGAAGACCCTACCAACAATCCGGAGAGCATAGCCGACATGATCGAACAAGTCAGCAAACCGGTGTTCCTCTCCGTCTTCGGAGTCGTTCCGGGCGCTCCGGCTTCCGGCAATTTAGGTCACCTACTGACTTTGAGCTCATCCGAAGTGGCCGAAGTGGCCGAAGTGGCCGAAGTGACCGAGGACCTTGCCAACAACGACATTGGCATGAGACCGCCGGAATTCCGCAACAAACTCGTCCCGACGGGACCGACCAGAGCGTCCGACGGTTTGATCGAAT